>NC_064629.1:371007303-371313212 GCF_023864275.1 Schistocerca cancellata
ATCAAGATTTAACTTCTCATCAACAACGAATTTTTCGAAATAGAACACAAGTTGGAATGGGAAGGATAGGGAAGGAAATGAGATGTTTCATTTACAAAGGAATCGTCACACTATCTTTTAAGCGATTAATGGGAACTACCAAGAGTCTAAAGCTGAATGAACCGCCATCCTCCTGTATTCTACAGATGTACCCCTCGTTCTGTTATTTTTTCTGAATAAGTAATTAGTCCCACGTAGTTCTTAAGATGAAGTAATTCATTGAGAAAAATTCTTTCTGGTAATTTATTTATAAATGTTCATTTTTGATGATTTCTAAATTTAGATATGGTAATAGACGGAAGTACTTAATATTCAATGGAGCATTTTTATCAATGTTAACTTCTGTTTTGAATGAAGTTTGAATGCTCATCGAGGGAATAAAAATGGTTAATGACAAGTGATCTGTTTATTCAGGCTTTCACCTCCAGTCAGGGAAGAGTTAAAACAGTATAGCGCAACGAATATGCTTCTTTAATTCCTACTTGCAGAGGGCTGCATTTCACATAGTACAATCTTCTGACAATACAGTATATAGCACTGCAAGGCTCACAGTTTTGATCCAAAGATGATTTCATATCGTAAAGCTGTTTTCTGATCGATCAATAGCTTATTTAAGTTACCATGACCCGTCTCCCCTATTTCTAATTTGTGATTTTGTATATGAGGAAAATAAAGCATGCTGTGCAGTCTTCTGGTTACAGTGTCTTTAAAGGAAATTCTAAAGGAAGGAAGGAAAATTGGATATAACGTCCCGTCGACGTCGAGGTCATTAGAAACGGAGCACAAGCTCAGATTTTGTTAGGGATGGGGAAGGAAATCGCCCGTGCCCTTTCAAAGGAACGATCCTGCATTTTCCTGGAGCGATTTAGAGAAATCACGGGAAACCTGAATCTGGATGGCCGGACGCGGGTTTGAAGCTTCGTTCTTCCGAATGCGAGTCCAGGGTGCTAACTGCTAAGCTGCTTCGCTCGGTTAAGTAAGTGCTTAACGTACTGATTGTAAATACACTCTTGCGAAGTTATGTCAACTAATTGATTGGGTAAACTAGCACAGCCCGTTTGGGCAACGTGCCACCATGAAGCTTCTTATCCTGTCTCACTTGATGTAAATTTCACATCAGCGGGAAAACTGTGCAACAGTGAAGAAACAACATTGTCGTCCTGATGTGCATATCTGCATGCCAATAAGATACCACGGTTGAGTGAAAAAACGCGCTTTCACAAACTTTGAATTTTGTGAGTGCATAGTCAGTGCCATAAAATAAAGCAGGAAAATAGCACATATTAAGATGGTGTACAGTCCATCAAGCGCTGCCGTCTTTTGTTGTTACGCCTAACTCATTCACACGCCTCCACACTGCACCGACTCCACGGAATGCGGACCAGCCAAGGCCATTGGGGAAAGGAGCTGAGCTGTCGAAGGCCGCGTCGGGTCGGTTCGGTGAGGGATTGCATGGAAAGGGGTGAGGGAACGGGGGGAGGCACGTTCCACTGCTTCTGCTTCGCGCTGCGCAACCCTGCAGGAACGGCGTGCCGATCGATATCTTCGCTTCCGCCACAGTAAACTGTCGATTCATCGTGCCGTCGCGTCATTACACCGTCAAGTAGCCGCCAGCAAGCAACTCGGTGTTACAGGGATGCAGTTAACTAAACATCAGTTAAGTGAAACTTCTTGGCAGATTAAAACTGTGTGCCGGACCGAGACTCGAACTCGGGCCCCTAGTTCGAGTCTCGGTCCGGCACACAGTTTTAATCTGCTAGGGAGTTTCATATCAGCGCACACTCCGCTGCAGAGTGAAAATCTCATTCTGGAATCAGTTAAGTGGTTCGTACAGAAAGTACGATTTCTTTGAAACATATGTCGATGACGCCAACAAGTTCATTGTATTACACAGTGACACACAATCATTCACAATTAATGATTAGAGGCGCGGGTCGTAATAACAGGCTCTAAGACGGAGCCGCCCCATAATATACATTAAAATAAATTTATCAATAACATATTACAGTACTTAAATTATCAGAACGCATTTCGCATATTTCCCACACTGATTTAAATAACGCCGGTCAACGTTTTCAGAATTGTTGATATGTGATATAAAGCAATATTTGTCGAACAGTTCGTAGCTAGTCTTCGGTTGCTCCTTGAAATGCCGCTTAGCTCTATGTAGCAAAGGTCTGGGGGCATGGCTTCATCGGAGTACAGCTCTTATGGGCGTACTGAAGGCTCTGGTCTTTCAGCCTATGGGTGTCCTGCCAGTATGCACACAGTGTTTACTTTCCACTTTTTTATATCAAAAGGGAATGAACAAATTTTGTGAAACTTCGCTATCGAATCCCTGTCTCTGTATATCTCAGTTCTGTTTTGATGTGTCATTAATCGAGGTTCAGTTTTATTATTTTGAAAGTTTTTTCAATATTTTTTCTTTGGCTATTCTACCTACGGTTGGAATGAGTTTGCGAATGTCTCGCCAGAGTGCACTACACTACTGTAATATATAACCACCTAACGAGAGTTTCACGCGAGTCCACAGCGCAATGCCGCAACTTGCAGACTGAAGTTAGCTGCCTCGGCCGCGCTCAGGTTGGCTGATCGTCGTGCGGCGGGGCAAGCCCCATCGGCTGCCCCGTTTACGACGACCCTGGCCAAGGCAGACAGACATCCTACGACGACGACGACGACGACGACGACTCAGGCTCAGGAAACGGCATCTTCTGTTACGACGCAAACGGAAAACATCGGAGGGCCTGGACTCCGGCCGCGGCCGGACAGTCCGCGTTCTCCTAGATTGAGGTCCAGATCGGCAACCAGGCAACACAACGCGTGCAGGACTTGTCACATTAGAATCTTACACTCCACCAGGTGTCAACATATACCCTCTGCCGACAGCCGACCGCGTAAAAGACTGCAGGGACCTTGCCGCCAGGCGTGGACTGAAAAGACCTGAAATAAATAACGACTTATCAAATGAGGACAGTAGGCGCGGGCCGTCCCCAGCGTCGGAAGCCGACTCCGCACAGTTATCTGACGACGAAGGCGATAGACTACCATTCCAAACGGTTCGCCAAAAACGAACGGGAAAAAAAGCAAAAAAAATTCATAAGAACTCGAACATTCCAACAGGCACCAACACCCGATTCCTGCATTAAACCAGTTCGACCCGCTTCCAGTGGAGAGTGAGTAGATGGAAGTGACGACAAAATCAGCTGCAGAGGACACTGCTGTCACCGCCAACTCTGGCCAACCACAGCCGCCGAAGGTGCCAGCAGCAAAGATACCATCAATCACGATTCAATATATGGGCAATGTGGAGGTAAAGACACAGGTCTCCGGCCCGATCAAGGCTATATATGAGTGGGAAACGATTAAAAACCATTTTGAGACTATGAAGGATCAAAATAAGGCGCTCCGCTTCTTTCAGCAGAGGAAAATCCCGGTTTTGACTCACCAGCCGCCCACGGAAAAATCTCTAAAAGTGATGACCAAATATCTGCTGGCAGAGATTCCAGCGAAAGAAGTGGAAAAAGAACTGCATGCCTGAGGCTTTCCCCAAGCCTGTGTCCACCAATTCAAGTCTAGAAATGAGACTATTAATCAGTTGGTGGCTCAGCCCTTTTATTGTATCTTCCTGCCTATAGGACCAACAAGTGACCCTACCTACGACCTTCGCCATATAATGGGTACGCGAATCAAGGTGGAAACATACTGACCTCGGGATGGCCTTCCACACTTTCTTTCATAGGGCTAATTATTGTGAGGTACCACCCAGAAGCGTTCAGTGTGGTGACAACCACCAATCACTGTCTTGTACCAAGTCATGCACGCAGTGCACAAACTGTGATGTCCATCATCTGGCTACTTACAGAGGCTGTCCTACGTTCCAGTAATCCCTTCGCACATATATGGCCCAGGGGCATGCTATCCAGGCAAAGGAACAGCAAGCCACCAAAACTCCAACAACACCCATGGGTTTTGAAACCAAGACATTCCCTTCATTGCCTCCAGCTTGGACATCATCTACCTCAACTCGAATCCCGCAGAACCACCAACCAGCTGCAACTGAGGCGAGTGTACAAACACTCATTGATGGCTCCGACCTCTCAGGACTTTTCAAGAGTATCAAAGACTTCCCTGCTTCCTTGCAACAATGGGACATCTTCACTACCATCAAGGATATTCTACAAATCTTCAAGGACGCACAAACACCCGCATGAAACGTTTGGTCCTCTTTGAGAGTGCCATGTCTCTGTTTGCCCCCAATCATACCCCCTGAAGTCGTCTTGAGTAGAGACTTCTCACCCTACGTCTTTAATGCTAATGGAATTTTTCGTCGAAAACTGGAACTGGAAGAATTTATACACCGACATCGGATCGACTTTCTTCTAGTCACATATCCGTCTAACCCAGAAATTTAAAGTAAACAACATGGCAGGCTACAGGACGGACTGGGCAAAAGGCCGTGGGGGTGGTACAGCCATTTTTATCAAAAACTCGATCACCCACGCCCACACTGTTCTCCCCCCTCTCCCCATTGGAGACTCCAGAGGCCACTACAGTTACGGATTCCACGTTCTGTGGGATTATTACCTTTCTCACTGCTTATCTGAGTCCTCAGAGGCTCTTCGAGCAGAACGCTTTACAGTTCATTTTCGACCGATTTCCAAGGTGCTGTTAGGTGGCGAATTGAACGCCAAACATTTCGCCTGGCATCCTCGTCGTACCAGTCCATGTGGGATACGCCTTTACAACATAGAGGAGCGTCTGGAAGCTATAACCTTTGGACCAGAAGACTTGACCCTCGTTCCGGCAAATCCAGCTCACAGCCCAGATGTCCTGGACATCGTAATGTTCCAGAACCCACACCTACATCTTCAGTTACATATCGTCAACGCCCTTACATCTGACCACCATCCTGTGCTTGATGTACTGTCTGAGGCCCTGGACTGCTTGCCAAGACCATCGTGTACCACTAAAAATTGGGATCAATTTACGCGATGGCTTAAAAATAACGTCCGTCTCACAGACGACGTGTCATCTACTGATCATATTGATGTAGCCATCTGCAGTTTGACAGGGAAGATCAAGCGTTCCTTCCACTGGGCTTCTGTTAGCATGCTGCACTAGGTCTCCCACCAAAACACGTTCTTTCCACTGCTGCAAGAATTGAAATGCCTTAAGAACAGGATGCGACGGCGCTGGCAACGATATAGGAATCCGGATGACCACAGGAAGATGAAGAGGCTCTCCAGAGAACTTCTTTGCCCTCCAGTAACGTGACCTCTGGAATCTAGTCAGACACCTTCGCCAACTACGGCCGCCAAAACGGCCGCTCCGGGGCCCACAAGGACGGATATGTGACCCACTGTGCAAGACCGAAATTTTCGTCCAGGTGTATAAGTCTCAAAACACCATTGATGACTTGGTCGATGATGACAACACTGAGAGAATACGTCGCAGAGCTCAGGGTATAAGAGTGTCTCCTCCTCACCTTGAACCACTGGTTACTACACAAGCTGAGGCGAAGATCTTAATCCGCCGCCTGGGAACTCACTCTGCCTCCGGACCAGAAGGCGTTACGAACGACTACCTGAAAAGTCTTCCACCCAAGCCCTTTCTGTTGCTCGCAAGCGTTTATAATAGTTGTATGAGGCTGGGCTATTTTCAGGTTGCATGAGAGTTCGCGCGAATCACCACGATCCCAAAACCTGACAAAGACCTTAGTCTACCTACAAACTACCCTCCTATCAGCCTACTTTCCGCCTTGTCGAAGTTCCTGGAACGCCTCAATTTGCGGAACATGAAACCATTTATCCACGATCAGGACATCATTACGCCAGATCAGTTTGCGTTCCATCCTTCGCTTTCAGCTGAAATTCAACTACAGCGAGTCACAGAGTACATCGCCTATAATATGAATGTTTAATTATACAGCTGCCATATATTCACACATAGGAAAGGCTGATGACAGTGAGTGGACTGGTAAGCTTTTATCAAACTGCAAGACCTGCAAATCTTGCCTGACTATTGTCTATGTATAATTGGCAGCTTTCTCCAACACCGGCAGATAGTGGTTCACATCGATGGGCAATGCCCCAGCGTTAGACACCTATAGGAAGGTCTCCCACCCATCCAATCTTCGGCCACTACAAGTCATTCGAAACAGATGACTCCGCCTTATCTTAGGAGCTCCAAGATGGGCCCGGATTTCCGACTTTCACGCCGAACTGAACATCCCACGCATCTCCGATCACATCACACATGCAACGCAGAAACTCTTTCATAGGATCGATGAAGTGAGGCCCACTACCCGGCACCTAAAATATACTGGCTCTATCGCTCCACAACGGTGGCACCGAGTGCGGATCCTTCGTGCAATCACTGATGCCCTCCAGTAATTCGATCCAACAAAAGTCAACACCTTCCGTAAGGCCACGGGCTACGAGTCCTTCCCCTGATTACGTCTGAATAAAGCTTGAATAAATCCCTGTACCCAGACATCCCAGAAGTCCAGCCTTAATGCAAGGTAGTACTTTGACTCACCTCACACACACACACACACACACACACACACAAAGAGAGTTCCACGAATGATTAGAGGACAAAGTGCGCGTAATATGTCACGTTCGTGAAGTATGTTCCGTTACTCTTGTTTCCTGCTTGCTGACGGCGTTTGCGGGTAAAGTGTGTTATTAGCAAGCTCTTTTTTGTGGATATATTATGCATGAGTTTAGTATTCCTTTCTTGCGAGTAACTGCAGCATACCACCATTTCGAAAAAAACCACAGTATGAATTCAGTGATCAATTTATCAGGTAGAGTTTTGGAACATGCTGTTAGGATGAAAGTGAAGGAACTTGGTGCGCCCAGACCCGATCTAAACATCACTTAAGAACAAGAACAGTGTAAATTTAGGCACGGGTATACACGAAATTTTAGCACAGCAATGTACAATCCAGCTGAGTGGTTGCGAATTGAGAAAAATGCATTTTGCTGTTTCCTCTCTCTTGTGACAAATAGTAATGATAACGCCAGACTGAGAGTCATGTCACAGACTTAAAAATTTTACGCAAAGGTGAAAAAGCACAATTACAGTGAAACACATTTACACAGTTTTATCTAATTGTCAGTGCTAGGGAAACTGGACATTATGTACCAATTACATAGTTCTTACCGACTTAATAGAACTGCATATAATGAAAATGTAAAAAAAAGCGGTATCTGTTGAGTAAACTGATGACAGCATTAAATTTTGCAGGAAATTCGTGCTTGCCTTAAGGGACATGAAAAAACAAAATATTCCAAGACTCCAGGAATTTTTCAAGATCTAGTTGATCTGACGTCAGACCTGGATAGCGTCTGAAAAATTAGAAAACCTGTTTTAGGCCTGTCCTAAGCAATTCAAACTTAACTGCTGGAATCAATTTATGAGGTATGCCTTAATCTTACCAGAACTGAAATGTCGAAGAAAAATTTCCACGCAATCGAAATTTAGGAAACCACTGACTGCAAATTTGTCGCAACTGATCGTAATAATTCGTTAGGACTTATTGGGGAAAATAAATGAAAGAATTATTTCCTCTGTACGAACAAAATGTCACACTAGAGACGATGTAACAACATTTTATAAATATACTAAGATACCATCTTAATATATATATAAACTGTTGTTACATCGTCTCTAGTGTGACTTTTTGTTCGTACAGAGGAAATAATTCTTTCATTTATTTTCCCCAATAAGTCCTAGCGAATTATTCTTTCGGACATGACCGAAAGAACAGATACCATCGGTGACCATGCAGCTCGTTACAAAGCAATTACAATGAAATGAACACCCTTAGCTCCCCTTGACATACGTCAACGGGGAGAGATGAAAATCTGCGCCCCGACTGGGACTCGAACCCGTGATCTTCTGCTTACATGGCAGACTCTCTATCCATCTGAGCCACCGAGGACACAGAGGATAGCGCGACTGCAGGGATTTATCCCTGGCACGCCTCCCGCGAAAACCACATTCTCAACGTATTGTCCCGCACTACATTCGTTGTGCCCCCGCCCATTTACTAAGATGGTATCTGTTCTTTCGGACATGTCCGAAAGTACATATACCATCTTAGTATATATATAGTTAAGGCTCACCTGCCACTTGACCATCTTCTTCTTCCGTGCGAATGCACAAACAGTGCCCGAACTCTTACGGGAATCGGCAACGCCCCGCGAGTAATGAGATTTCCATACACTCTGTCTCATCTACTGCCTTATAAATGTACACCGTCCCTCATATCTCTCCTCGTCCTTAACGCTTACGTCTGAACAACATGACAGAAAGACACGTTCCCATCATAATAAAATCCTCTCTGTTCCGCTGCATCGCTCAGTCACCTTCTCCAAGTCCTTTACAGTAGCGGGAACCCGACTCTGGAATGACCTCCCTCGGTATGTTAGAGAACTTAAAAACATGTCCAGTTTCAAAAAACAGTTAATGACGTATCTACTTAAGCAACGGTAATGCTTTCCTTTGTACACGAATGCACTTCACCTCATTACTTCCCTCTTTCCCCCTCTTTAAGTCTCCCTCCGCCAAAACTCGCTATACTAGTAAACATCTACTTTACACACCAAGATATTAATGTACATCTGCACAAATCTTCATTACTATTGCCCATTTTTCTCATGTTTATCATTATTATTTAATTTTTTTACTGTTACTATTATTACTTTTATCATAATTTGTATGTATAGCACCAGTCGTAAAAATACTGCCAGTACTTACTTTATTAGGTCTTAGTCATTATTCTTTATTCATATTGTGACTAGAGTAATCTAATTTTCTTATTTAAAGTATTGTCATGATGTAACTCTGATGTGTGAAATGCTGCATGTGTGAAACACTGGTCCGATGTAAGAGAGGGCCTGATGGCCCTAATCTGATCAGGTTAAATAAATAAATAAATATAATGGGCGGGGGCACTACGAATGTATTGCGAGACAATACGTTGAGAATGTGGGTTTCGCGGGAGGCGTGCCAGAGATAAATCCCTGCAGTCGCGCTATCCTCTGTGTCCTCGGTGGCTCAGATCGATAGAGCGTCTGCCACGTAAGCAGGAGATCCCGGGTTCGAGTCCCGGTCGGGGCACACATTTTCATCTGTCCCCGATGACGTATGTCAACGCCTGTAAGCAGCTAAGGGTGTTTATTTCATTGCAGTAACAACTGTTGTTCTCAGCGAAATAGAGAAAATGAACATAAATGAAACACCTGAAAAACTGATAGCTCAGTGTTACGACAGTGCTCCTGTTATGAGTGGAGTTAAAATGAGCATTAAAGAGGTGTATGGAAATGCTCACTTCATTTACTGTTATCCACATCAGTTAAAGTTAATTGTTAAACATTGTGTGACAGGCACTGAGCAAGGGCGGACCTCCTTCACCAAAAAGGAAGGAATTTCAAACTCTTCCCCCAGTCATTTGAACGCACAGTCGTTCTTGACGAGACAGTGAAGAATTGTATTGATACCTGTCCTCAGTCTGTCAGATGGAATCTCAGATCACGGAGCGCAACCACTATATAAAAATACCAAAATGAAATTGTTGAGTGCACGGGGAAAATTATTGATGATGATATTAATTATTACAGGACAATAAACCAGGCTATGGGAGTGAAGGGTTTACTGCAAGACGAATATTTTCTCTTATGGTCACATTTCTTTTAATAAAGTCGTGCCTCATTGTGACATGCTGTTCAATCAACTACAACAAAGGAATAGTGATGCAGTTAAAAATGTTGAATATGTATCTCACATTGTAGCTTCTATCAGGCATGTTATGGCCTCACTTGACACTGACGATTACAGGGAACGGGAAGAACCAACTGCAAAACGAGGACGTTTCACTGAACCAAGAATGGTGTATGCACGAAACGTCTGCAACCACATCATGACTCAGATCAGCGACCGATACAGTTTTAATAATCACTTGTGAGATACACAACTGTTTGAACCGTCGTTGTTTTCAAAACATAAACCTGTTTTCCCAGAAAAATAACAGAAAGTAGCTGTTAATTTGTTTAAATTACAGTCTTCAGACTTACGTCGTGAACTGAATGTTACACAACTAAAAGGATTTTATGAAAGCGTTAAGTGCATTCACCTTGTTGAACTTTCTTTATGAAAACAATTTGGCAGAAACTTTTCCTGACAGTGTCAAACTTCTGCAGATAATATTAACTTTATCAATGACGACAGGAGAGGCAGAATGCTGTTTCTCTACATTAAAGCGGGTGAAAACATGTGTAATACAATGAATGAGGACAGATTCTGTGCATTTGCGATGTGTTTACTTGAAAACTGCTATTGAATCAGCCAAATTTCAATGAAATTGGTCATAGACCATTTTGCAGTGCGGAGGGGGAGACGAACCGATTTCAGTTATAAACAAATAATTTAAGGTAAGCAAAAGTGCGTTAATTAGAATAGCAGTTCCTTTGCTATAACTACCAGTTTAGCTTACGAAATTAAGTGCATAAAAAGGGAAGCGACATGTTTAGCCATAGACGTCATATTTTACAAAACGCGTCGTCTTAGTAGGATTTTTGGTGCTAAACTGTTACATTTTCCTACACTATAGCACAAGAAACCTTCTGAAAATGCGTTTTGGAGAGATCTTAAAATACACATTTTCCTAATACACAACGACAAATATGCTGTTTAATTAACATGGCAGTTGTTCGGGTTGCTCATGTCAGCCAATCACAATTCGTGACGTCATGGAAACTTCACCCATAAACGCCTCGGTTTGAGCGTACAATACATTAAACGTCTGAAGTTTAGAAATGAAAACAACAAAAAATTAAGCATGCAGTGAAGCTAACATATAGAGCATTAAAGATTTCTCCAAAACGCGTCTTTTAGTACGATTTGTTGTGGTTAACTCTTGGGAAATATGACGTCGGAGGATAAATAAGCTACTTATAGTGAGTTTATCTTGGAGTTAGCTTTTGATGCTATGTAATAGCTGGTTACGAAACGGAAAGAAGATACATAATGTAAACGTTTGGCTAGAAGGTGATATTGCCCCCCCCCCCCCTTCCCAGATATCTTGGTTGTGATGACAGACTGATCTGTAGCATAGCCCGAGATCTGGGTTAGTTCCGATCGATAAATGATGTTGCGAGCCTACCCCAGCATCGAAACACGATCCGCAACTGATGATTACTGTCATTAAATGGAGGATTGGCAAAATAAAAGTGACCTGAAAAATACTTCATGCACGTTAAGGTAGACAACCCAACTTACATCATCTCCCTCGGGTGCAGGAGATGTAAGTTAGGCCGGCTACCTTAAGGTGGCTGAAATTCGTGGTCGGATGTCAATGTACATAGCTTCATACCCGTACGCATTATCGTTGAGTATGTCAATGATAAGTTTCAATTCTCTGAGTCAGGTAAAACGGCTATCAGAATGCGTTATTGTTCTTGGTGTTGTTACTAGGCTTGGTAGGGTACATAAGGGGCCTAAACAGCGGCAGATATTGAGTGATCATTATGGAGGGCACGAAGATGTCACGTACTCGCCTGAGAGAGCGTTATCAACATCTGACAGAGTTTAAAAGGGGCCTCATTGTGCGTAGCCATTCGCCTGGCTCACCGAATCGTGAAATATCCATATTTGTGGGGTTTTCGGGTGAGAAAGTTACCCGATGATAGACTGCTTGGGAACGTGAGGGTAGGCATATTCGTTGACTAGGTTTTGGTCGACCACGCCTGACCACCACAAAGGAGGATTGTCGTACTGTGGACTAAGCACTTCTTAGCACTTTCCCATCCTGGCCTGCCATACGAGGACAGGTACTGGCCTCTCTGAAAAATTCTGTGTCTTCCCACACCATTAGTCGGAAACTAGTAACAGCTGGATAGGGAATTACCGTCTCAAGCTTAGGCTGCCGTTAACATCACAACACAGTCGGGTACATGTGGAGGGGTGCCATGACTGGAGAGCACGGACTGCGATGAATGCAGTTCTGCACAACCTCGGATGAGCATCATCGACGAGTATGGCGGCGACGGGGGGAGAGGTCCGCTTCTTTCAATTTTTATGGGAGGCACAACTATGATAATCCTAGCGTCTTGGTGAGGCCAGGTATCGGGTGTGACTTCGTCACGACTGGTGGCGACTGAGGAAACTCTGGCAGCACAACAGTACGTCACTGATAGCCTGCACCCTCATGCGTTACCTCTAAAAAAATGTTCAAATGTGTGTGAAATCTTATGGGACTTAACTGCTAAGGTCATCAGTCCCTAACCTTACACACTACTTAACCTAAACTATCCTAAGGACAAACACACACCCCCATGCCCGAGGTAGGACTCGAACTTCCGCCGGGACCAGCCGCACAGCCCACGTTACCTCTCATGCGACAATATCGTGGTGCCATTTTTCAACAGGACTATGCTCGTTCACACACAGCACGTGTCTCTACGAACAGTCTACGTGATATTGAAGTACTCCCGCGCCCAATAAGTCCCCAGATCAGTCCACGACAGAACATGTGTTTGACTAGACATCAGATTAGTGCCAGTGTTAATATCCGGGACAGTTTAATTTTGGCCGCCCTCTATATTAAAGGAACTGGTTAACTGAAACTAAACATTTCGTTCGAGGTAGGAACTGACTGCACATCAGCGGAATGTTACAGCTATGACTTTCGTACACCATGGGACATACGTAATTGAAATGTTTTGTCTCAACACATTAGCTTTGCTAGTGCGAAAGATTACGAAGATTCTAGAATGAAATTTTCACTCTACAGCGGAGTGTGCGCTGATATGAAACTTCCTGCCAGATTAAAACTGTGTGCCGAACCGAGACTCGAACTCGGGACCTTTGCCTGCCAGGAAGTTACATATCAGCGCACACACCGCTGTAGAGTGAAAATTTCATTCTAGAAACATCCCCCAGGCTGTGGCTAAGCCATTTCTCCGCAATATCCTTTCTTTCAGGAGTGGTAGTTCTGCAAGGTTCGCAGGAGAGCTTCTGTAAAGTTTGGAAGGTAGGAGACGAGGTACTGGCAGAAGTAAAGCTGTGAGGAGGGGGCGTGAGTCGTGCTTGGGTACCTCAGTCGTTAGAGCACTTGCCCGCGAAAGTCAAAGGTCCCGAGTTCCAGTCTCGGTCCGGCACACAGTTTTAATCTGCCAGGAAGTTTCATTACGAAGATTTTTACATTGTCATACTTCCTATTTTCAAATGAATAAAACATTCATAGTGGTGTATCCTGCCTACTCGTCAAATATGAGGTGCCTAGGAAACCTGCTTCTCGGATCGCTAGACAACAATTCAAGCAAATCATATTAAAGAGTCTTATTACGAAATGAATCAATGACAATACTTAACTTTTACAATATCAGAGGAGTGTCGCAAGCAAAGGGCGACATGCAAATAAGAAATCTCTTCAGTATATACAATTCCTAAGTCGCTCGTCTTGAAGGGCTTAATCTGATGCTGCTGTAGAAGTGGGCGCCACCTGTCGGGAGCGGCGCTTATGTTCTCTTTGCCTCTAGGTCGCTGCTGTCGCGTTGTCGTCCTAAAGAGGGGTCGGTCAGCGTGGGTGACGTCTTCTTAACAGCCCTCTCTGCTCTAACGTTCCCGACTGGCGTGCCGGCGCTCGACTTTACGCCGGAACACATAGTTCCAGTTTACTTGTAACGATAAACATGTCTAACGTAGTTGCATGATAAATATGCTGCTTGCTTCGATATTTCCTTAATCTGACCATGTGCACTCTTTGCACTCTGCGGACCATCTGTATTCTTAGCAATACATCAGAAATACTTAAGAGATGCTGTTTTGTCAAATAATGACATTATTTGATAACCACTGCTGTTATACTAAATCCTGATAGTACACAGCCGCGCGGGATTAGCCATGCGGTCTGAGGCGTTGCAGTCATGGACTGTGCGGCTGGTCCCGGCGGAGGTTCGAGTCCTCCCTCGGGCATGGGTGTGTGTGTTTGTCCTTAGGATAATTTAGGTTAAGTAGTGTGTAAGCTTAGGGACTGATGACCTTAGCAGTTAAGTCCCATAAGATTTCACACACGTTTGAACGTTTGATAGTACACAGCGGTATCCAGCCACAAGAGGTTTTACTCTTGACGGCGCTGCCGTGGGGTCCCTGGTCACTTGACAGGACAGAAGATCATGGTTCAACGTCCTGTCGAGATGGAGCACATGCTCGGATTTTGAAGTAAATCGATGGTGCAATTTGCGAAGGAGCCATCCGGACTTTATTCTTAATCGCTTTAAGGAACCACCAAAACCTTAGTCTTGATGGCTCGGCAGTGATTTACATACAATTCTTGTCAATTACGAGTCCATTACCTTAACCACTGGGCCACCCCTCTTATTGCTTAACCTGATTTCCGTCACACAGAACACGTCTGGTGCGCTATCCGCCACAATGTGCATTCATCAGTCCCAGCTCCGACCACTCTCCGTGAGTTACAGACTGCGATTGAGCGATCATCGATCAGGATGGCTCATCAACGCTGGTGGTGTCTAATGAAGTCCATTTCATGAGTATTATCTACCGGAAGGTGAACCTGGAGGCTATTAGCATCTGGAGGACTAAATGAAATGTTTTGAGCTGTAAAATGAGGAGCTTAGTTACAGACAATCTCGATACAAAACTATTTTGGAAAATAACGATTATTCCGTTACACTAACATTTCTTATTTTGTAAACTGAAGGGGGAGGGGACAAAGGAAAGGAAAGGGGAGGAACGGAATTACTGATGTCAGCTCCATCGGGACTTAACGCGGAATCAGCGGCTTCGAGTGCAAATGTGTGCCGGACTAGGATTCGATCCCAGGATCTCCTGCTTACACGGCAGCTACTTTAACTGCGCCACCCTTTGCGATAAACACTGTGTCCGGGTGGCGCAGTGGTTAACGCAACCGACTATTAAGTAGGAGATCCTGGGTTCGAATCCGGCCGACACACATTTTCACTCGTCGCCGCTTATTCCGCGTAAGGTCCCGATGCAGCAAACATCAATAGTTCCTTTCCTTTCCTTTGAACCCCCTCCGCCTTCAATTTAAATAATATGTGTTACAGCTGCGGATGTTCGAGAGAATAGACGTCACGCATTCATATAAAATTTCTCAAATTCGAAGTTTGTGTGGCGACAGTATCCTTTTTTGCAACTGTGTCTGTGCCACTATTAGAAAATACGTGTTTATAACGCCATATGCGGACCTCTTATTGACATAAAACATAGCCAGTGGTCTGTAATGAAACATTTTTTACAGTTTGGTTTGCCTTATGGATCTAAAAACAGTTATTTCCAAAAGATATTGAGGTGTAATTTTACTTACAGTATTTTATCTCCGATTTTCCCTAACATCAGGAAACGTCGTCAACCTGCATATCTTTGAAGTATTCTTTCGTTTGGCACAGCTGCTATTTTTGCCTAAGATCACGTTGGTTTGCAACGCTTAGCATTTCTTAGCGTAAAATACGACATTATATAGCACCACTACCGTTTGCATACTTCGCCAAACTTGTGATTGTGTTTTTGTGTGACTATTGCTGCCAATTTAATCTGTAGTTTTGGTTGGTTGGTTGATTTGGGAGAGCGGACCATACAGCGAGATCATCGGTCCCATCGTATTTGGGAAGGATGGGGGAGGAAGTCGGCCGTACTCTTTCAAAGGATCCATCCTGGCATTTGCATGAAGAGATTTACGGAAATCACGGAAAACCTAAATTAGGAAAGCAGGACGCAGGTTTGAATCGTCGTCCTCCCGAATGCGAGTCCAGTGTGCTTAACACTGCGCCACCTCGCTCGGTGTGTAATTTTGTGTTTCACTTGATCTGTAAGGGGTGTTCAAATAGATTCCGTTTGAGGGCGTCATTGCCACATATATGCAACTTAACATGACTCCGATACGGGTATTTAAGAAACCACATGTAGGCCAGGGATAAGTGAGGCATTCGTGTCTTTCCTATGTCCGTGCGGTAAATGTGGAAACGTGAACTGCGGTGACGTTATTACCAAATGCGGCCAAAGAGGAACAACGTGCTGTTATTCTTTTCTTTTTTCTTGGATGCCGAAGGACAAACAGCAGTATACATCCGTCGGAGAATGAATACTACGACAAGGTATACCGCTGCTTCACGATAGCGCACATTCCTATATATCGCAAATGTAACGTAGAAGTTACGCCAACTCACATGGATTACACTCGAGCACCCGGTCTATAGTTCTGATCTCTCGCCGTGTGATTATCACGCCTTTGGTCCCTTAAAAAGCCTTGAAGGTTCGACGATTCTTGTCGGACGAGGATGCAGAGCAAGCAGTTGGGGACTTCTTCGCGCAGCAGCACACGATGTTTTACCAAACGCGTATTTTAACCTGGTGCGTCGGTGGGATGATTGCCTCAGTGCTCACGGCCATTTTGCCAGATTGACACACGGACTGGACGGGCTTCGAATGGGAACGTTTGCGTCGCCCCTTAAAAAATGTTATTTTTACGAGTGGTCTGTCATATATACTTGTGTCATTTTAATTATGTTAATAAGTATTTATTTCATATGCAGGATGCTCAGGAACAGTCTGAAAAGCTTGTAAGGGTGTCGTAGGGTAGACTGCGGTGAGAAATAATTGTTAAGAAAAAAATTCGATACGTTGCGCCATTTTCGAGTTACTTAGCATTGAAGTTAGTCAACTGAATTCGTACGCGCGAAGGCATGATTGGCTAACATCAATGCTAATTATCTCGGAATCTGCGCAACGTATCGATTATTTTTAATAGCTATTTCTCAACACGACGCGCCCTGCAACACCCTTACAAGCTTTGCAGACTGTTTCTGACCACCCTGAATAAGTGACAGGAAAGACCTGCCTGGATAGCTGTGGGTGTTAAAGCGCCGCTTCGGGGACGGAGAGATGCGCCGGCCCCGCATCAAATCCTCCACACAGATTAACGTGGATCGGTGCGCTGGCCAGCGTGGATGTGTTGTTTAGGCGTTCCCACATCCGACTGGTGAATACTGTGCTGGTACCCAAGTCCTGCCTCAGTTACACGATTGGCAAACATTTAGTAAAGTTTCGCACACTCTCACATGGGAAACAATACACTCAGGCAGTTGGAGTGCACATATTCCGTTCATGGGGGGATACAAGGGGGGACAAGAAGAGTATCCCCTTAAATTATCGTGCTAAATCCGTTAATAACCACGCCGATCCTGCGCAGATGCAAGACAAAGGCGCAAGAAAAAGAAAAAAAGAAGGAAGAAGGAAAAATGTGTGAGTTGAAGATCAAAATGGAGAGCAGGTAGGGGTGAGGAGGCTTTTAAAATTGCTGTTGTACTTATCAGCCCGAAGGCTGGTTTGGTGCAGCTGTCCGTGCTAGTCTATCCTGTCTGCATAACTAATGCAACCTACATGCATTTAAACCTGCTTGATTCTCCTTCTTCAGTTTTTACCACCCACACTTGCTCCCATCACCAGATAATTATCCCTTGCTTCCTCAGGATGTGTCCTTTTAATCGGTCCCTTATTTCGATTAAGTTTTGTCATGAACTTCTTTTCTCCTCATTTCGATTCACGTACCTCATTAGCTATCCAATTTAGCCATCTAATATTCAGCATTCTCCTGCAACACCACATTTCAAAAGCTTCGGACTGCGCTGCCCCTCCCGCCAGAGGTTCGAGTCCTCACCCGGGCATGGGTATGTGTGTTGTTCTTACCATAAGTTAGTTTAAGTAGTGTGTAAGTCTAGGGACTGATGAGCTCAGCAGTTTTGTCCCTTAGGAATTCAACACACATTTCAAAAGCTTCCCTTCTCGTCTGAATTGTTTATCATTCACGCTTCACTTCCACACAGGGGTTCACTCCCGACATATACTTTCAGAACAGACTTACTGACACTTAAAATTTATATTCGATGTTTTCTTTTTCAAAAACATATTTCTAGCTATTGCCATTCTGCATTTTACTTACGGCCATCGTCAGTTAGTTTGCCTCTCCTATAGCAAAACTTGTCTACTACTTTCAATATTTTATCTCGTAACCCAATTTCCTCGGCATCACATGATTTAATTTGACTTTACTCTAATACCCTTGTTTTACTTTTGCTGGTATTCATCTTGCAACCTCTTTTCAAGACTCTCCCCACTCTATTCGACTTATCTTCCAAGGTTGCTGCCATATCTGACAGAATTGCAATGTCAACTACAAATCGTGACTGACAAAAATGTTATTTTGCATTTTAAAAGTAGTATTGTTTCTCAATCGAAAGTGTGTTGAATTTTGTTGGCGGTAATTGCTGATACCTCATGTCGTTCAGTGGTAATAATGTCAGACAGGTTAGGAACCAGTGATTTAGGAGTTGCATAGAAACCAGGTACTAATGATGTAACCAGCGTACACGTTTCGTGTAGGGTGCCTGTACTAATAGGCACATGGACCGTGCGCGTGTATATATACGTGCGTGCGGTGTAGTGACGTAACGCAGCGTGGCGCGTGACTATTGATTCGCCGTTAAGGATAATCGTAAATAGGGCAGTGTTTGGTGCCGTGCGCGTGCGCACTATCTTCTCTTGTTCTGCGAGGCCTGCCACTTGACGGAGATACAGCATCCATCACACTCCTCGTCATCTTTACTTCCTGCGCTCTTTCCTAGTCAACTTTGATGTTAGTCATCACTGACAACAATATGATACAGTGCCTGACAAAAAAAAAGACTCGCCAAAAGAGTGGGAGGGAACGAAATGAAACTTCACGGGCTGAGAGGGCATGTAATGTTATTTTAGTGATACAATTTCGAGTCAAATTTACAAAGAACTGGGCAGTGTGAGTGCACTTTTCAGTACGACTTTGCACCCCTTCAGGCATGGATGTACGCACTGATTCGGTTGTGAAGGGTATCAGAAAGCCGTTGTCTCCACTCCTGAGGCACGCTGGCCCACAACTTTTGTAACTGGTCCTTCATATCCCGGATACTGGCACTTGGACGTAGGTGACATCCGAGCAGATTCCACATATGTTATATTGGGGTCTGAAAGTACCTTCACATGATGGAGACAGTTTATAGAGGCAAGTGCTTGTATGGACGAGCATTTTCCTGTTGAAAAATGACACCACGGTACTGTCGCTTGAGGGGTAACACATGAGGGTGCAGGATGTCTGTTACGTACCGATATGGCGTCAGAACTTCGTCAGTCAATACCAGCCGTGATCTGAAGTCATATCTGAGGGCTTCCTGCACCATGACGTCAGAACAACATCACTATGTCTCTCTAAAACATTGAATTTTTGCAGGCTGCCAGTACACTCGCTGATGACGGTTATTCAGGGCAACGCAGCACCGCGATTCATCGCTGAACACAATGCGACGCCAATCACAGCAGACCATGCTTCCCGATCACGCACCACTAGAAACGCGGTCGTTTGTGTTGTGGCAGCCTACGCATTGGACTACAATTTCCTACTTTCATTTTTCATCAACAAGGTTTATTTTACTCACGTTCATTTTAATATAATGAAACATCACATTTCTCATGAGCAATGATCACATCACCATTGTTAAAATAATTTTACATTTAACTCAGCAGTCACTGGCTCATATTTGTCAACACATATTTTCAGTTGGAGTGCAGTGAGTGAGCCATACTCCTCGTCCGCAATATTATAAGCATCATATTCCGGTAAAAAGTCCTTAACCAAGTTCACCTTCTCCCAGAAATTCATGAACACACTCGACTTTGTTGAAATTACTGCGTGTATATAATTCAGCATGGTGTCCAATGGCATACCAACAGAGTCCATACTGTGCTCCATTAACCATTTTGCAGAACTTCCATCCACCTCACAGTACGGCTTTGTCAGCTCCAAAATAAAATCATCAGCACCAATCACGCTACTTTGATTGTCATCCAACATCCGAAATGCTAGCTCCTTTGCGACGAATCGAATGCCTGTAGTGCAGAATACTTGGCAATCAAGGAACATGTACGTGATTCTACTTGAGATTCAACGTTCAGACTAACACTGATGCTGCTGCTGTCAGCACTCACACTAATACTGTTGTAATTTACAGCTGGAAAACTGGACACAACAAGATTCTGTGCACGAGCGGGCCAATAGGAGTCATAGCTGTGTAAACACCTCTTGCTTCCTGTTGGATTACAAAACTGGTGGAGTGCGATTCTACGATTTAGTGACATCTGCTGGGTTGGTACTCTCTCCACAACAGGTCTTGCCACAGTTATTTATTCTCGCGATTGCAATTACAATCAGTTTAATATGATTTATTTCGTTTATTTAACATTCAAAACACGATTAATTTCCTTACTTGTTTCATCTGGATATTACCATCATGTTTTAAAATTAATTAACTTTCTTAAACGTTATTCTAATATGAAACAGGGATCGAAATCCTCATTTCCAACACTTGGTAAATAAAAAATTATGTTGGGCGCAGATTCGTGTAACATTTTTGACAGATAATAATTTCGCCTTTGATTGCTACACTAAAAATTCATCATAAGTATATAAGATAGGCATATCCATAAATATTATGTGACGACTGTATTTGTAAACTAGTCCAAATATAACAGATGTTTGTAGAGTAAAACTAAAGTCGTATGGCGCGAATGGCTGGGAGACTCCGAAGGGTAGGTTCAGGTGCCTAACGGGGAATGTCTTCCCTATCCGCAAACACCTTTCTTTCGTGAAGTATGAAAGCAGTGTGCGTAAGTGGATCTGTTCAGCGTAGGTGACTTTAATGGGTATGCGTGTAGTATAGTATCACGTTCGTCCTGGAGATAGTGAGAGAAGGAGGAGAGTGAAGCCCCGGTGCCGGCACATAGCCTATTCCTGTCGAAGAGCTCCGCTGAGCTTAAGGCCCCCGTTGGAAGGAACGGATACCATAAACAGTGACGCATGCCCTCACTTCATGAGGCACTATGGAGAGGTTTAGAAATGAATCCAGGACATTGGGGCTAAGGAGCAGCATACCCGGACAGTCACCAACCCAAGTACTGGCCACTTAATTACGGTGATGTGACGGGAACACGTTTATCCACCTCCGCAGGGCTGTTGACAATTTGTGCAGTGATAAGATTTATTACCGTTTCCACTTGTGTTTCAGAAATTGTCAACTTTCAAGCAGAGCTATAGTTTATTGTTATGGCAATTTTTTCCCCTCTCGTGACTGTTTGCTATCGCGCGAGTGAGTCAAATGTCACGTGTATGTACGAGCAGCACTCGATAGTGTCGAGCTCTGTGGCGTATCGGGAAATCTCAAGATCTTTCGAACACGAGTATCGTTTGTCCACCCCTAGTCACCTCGGTAGCATCTAACATGTACTTTACCGTTACTGTATGACAAGCTGAAAGGGACCCGTCCGTAACGACACGGAAAAAGGCAAAGGAGGAGATGATGAACTAGTAGTAGTAGAGGAGAAAGAAGAAGGAGGAGGAGACTGCTGCTACGGTCCTGCGCTACACACTGGGCTTCGTCGGGCTATAATGCGGTAGTAGTGTATTCTCTGAGTATGTTCTCCATCGGGACGGAAGGTTGACGTCGCGGTCATTACAGCTCAGTTGAGGAAGGAAATCAGCTGTGGTCGTTTTGAACAAAAGATTAGACTGAAGGGGTTTGCAGAAACGGTGCAAAACATAAATCAGGATGGCCGTATTAGTATATTGGCAACTACACACTGAGATGACAGAATTCATGATATAGGGATATGCACATATACAGATGGCGGTAATATGGCGTACACAAGGTATTGAAGTACAACGCGCTGGCGGAGCTGTCATTTGTACTGAGGCGATTAATATGAAAAGGTTCCCGACGTGTTTATGGCTGAATAACGGGAACTAACAGAATTTGAAAGCGAAATGGCAGTTGGAGCCAGACGTATGGGACATTCCATTTCGGAAATCATTTGGGAGTTCAATATACCGAGATCACAGTGTCAAGAGTATTTCGAGAATATTAAATTTCAGGCATTATGTCTCACCACGGATGTAGTGGCCGACGGCCTTCACTTAACGACCTAGAGCAGCGGCGTTTGCGTAGAGTTGTCAGTGTTAACACACAAGCAACACTGCTTGAAATAACCGTAGAAATCAATGTAGGACGTACGACGAACGTATCCGTTAGCACAGTGAGGCGAAATTTGGCGTTAACGGGCTATGGGAGCAAACGACCGACGCCAAGTGCCTTTGATAACTGCACGACATCGCCTGCAGCGCGTCTCCTGGGCTCGTGACGGTATCTGGTGGATCTTAGGCGACTGAAAACCGTGGCCTCGTCAGATGAGTCCCAATTTCAGTTGGTAATAGCTGATCGTAGTGTCCGAGTGTGGTGCAGATCCCACGAAGCCATCGGCCCAAGTTGTCAACAAGGGAATGTGAAAGCTAGTGGTGGCTCCACAATAGTGTGGGCTGTGTTTCCATGGACTGGACTGGGTCCTCTGGTCCAACTGAACCGATCATTGACTGGAAATGGATATGTTCGACTAGTTAGAGACCATTTGCAGCCGTTCATGGACTTCATGTTCCCAAACAACGATTGCATTTTTATGGATGACAATGCGCCATGTTACCGAGCCACCAATGTTCACAATTGGTTTGAAGAACATTCTGGATGTTTCGAGCTAATATTTTGGCCACCCAGATCCTCCCACATGAATCCCATCGAACATTCATGGGAAGTAATTGAGATTTCAGTTCGTACACAAAATCCTGCACTGGAAACACTTTGGCAATTATGGACGGCTACAGAGGCTGTGTGGCTCAATATTTCTGCAGCGGACTCGGCGACGTGTCAGTTTTAACACACGTACTTTTTTCCCCCTTTCGTGTTTTTCTTGCTGTAGAATGGTCCGCTGACGAGAGGTAACAGCACGTCCACGAATTGTCATTATTTTACTTTCCCAGATGCAGCTCTTTCTATCGTCGTAATCGTCGGCTGGAACGCCATTTGTACCCTTCGCTTATTCGGCAAGCGTATTAGAAACTGTTCTGGCTAACGTTCCGATCTCGTAAGTCAGGGTGCTGCACGTTAAACTATTCGAACTAATAACGTATCAGACTGTAAATTTGCAACCAACCTTTACTCCACGGAACGAGTTGAGTTGACGTGAGAGGTTGATTGGTGTTTTACGACAATGAGGACATTAGATAAGTAGCTGAAATTTGTCTGGTACAAGTAAGGGAAAGAAAATCGAACGTGTCCTTTGTAAAAGTACTAACGTGGTAGCCAACTGAACCACGGAACAGCACCGTAAACATAAATTTGGATGGTCGGACTGTGATTTAAAAATCCTTCCTACCGAACACAAGTGTAGTCGCTTGCCTACCGCACCACCTAACTAGCTGTGAGTTCAGCAGTGAACGCTCTTTAACGCAGAACTCTGAGAGATATAACTATTTAGGGTTATTGAGACTACAACGAGTGCTCGCTAAACATTGATGATTAGCGTTATAATTCATCATACTATACTTTGGATGCCGCGTAGTAGTGGGTGGCAGGCGACCCGGAAGTAGCCGGTGCTGAATCAATTGATACTTCCAGATTTTGGTTGCTGCTTCCGAAAAACATACTTCCTGCAGGTGTACAGTAGCTGATATACACTGTATCATTTCTGTATACCGTCAGTACCTCAGGGAAAGGTGTATTGCGCGTTTGAAAATGATCAACAGACAAAAGAAACTGCGTTTGAGGCTCATTCTCTCTTTGGATACCAACGAACACGCTCACGACTAAAGATAAGGAGTAGATTTGTTGAATGAAAGGAAAAAAAAAAACTCATTCTGTGTAACACCACGAAAGCGGTACGATAGGAATCTACATCTTAAAAGATGAATGATAAGTGACGAAGGACTGCTATCCAGCCGCACAACGCACAAAATCATTTAATTTTCCAGAGATGAAGCTTCAGTGTGGAGGTGGTGGTTTATGAATGTGGGGCTGAGCAGACCTCAGCACACTTCTTATTTTGCCGCTTATGTCCTACGTCGTGTAACATGCAAAACAACCAGAATTGCTAGCAGAAGTCCTGGAGTTGCCAAGTTTGGTCTGAAATGTTTAATAATTTGTCACCGTAACATTCCTCTAGTTTTTAATAAAATTTATTACTGTATTCTACTTTGCCTGTGGCACGTAAATAAATAAAAAAAAACAGATACATCTACGTCTTTACTAGGGATGGCAGTTATCGCTAAAACAACCGGTTTTGGGTTATGTCGGTTTTTTTCCATGCCAGTTTAATCTTACTGTTAAAACTGCTCACAATAACCGATTTCTGAAATAACCGATTTTAGGTTTTTTATTCCTATTATTTCCCATAATAAACGTACAAATCGATCGAAGATTGAGAAATTTTGACTCTCTCAGTTTCAAGATATGTAACATCAAAGTATTAAATTAAATAGGCAATATAAGGAAACTTCGCCTGTCCACCTTTCGGTTCTTTTCTCGAAAAGTGATAAGTGGTTGAACACTAGAAAAAAACCATCATTATTCCCATATGGTTTCTAATTTCTTGAAACTCTGTTCAAAAATCACGTCGTAATCGGGGATGATACCGCTATTTGGGCATTACGAAGAGCCAATGCTAAAGAGTGAAAGCTGAGAATGAAGAACATCATTCTTTGTGTTACTTTGTCGATTTTCAAGGGCTACAAGCAGATAAAGGTATATTATGTAGACACAGGCTGCAGATCAGCTACTTTCTATTTTCATTGTATACCATAAATTAATGTGGTTAAGTTATTAATTTATTACTGTACCTTACTGTTACCTTCCTCACTTATTATTTCATAGAAATGGCAGACAAATCTCTACTCTCTTAAAGCAAACGAAGCCTTGTACTTCGCTGCTACGTGACTTCGTAAAAATATTGCTAGATTAGGGCTGGTGTCATTCTGCAATACAGCGACGACAGCGAGAAACTGCCATATAGATCGCACCTACACGCGTACCTTAAGCCACGATCAACGACAACAGAGACATTATTATCTCAGCAGTGCTGTACCAATTCTTGTGCAATGCGTTTGCATTTCATTTCTGTCGGCACTGTTATTAAAATAGCACTGAGCGCTTTCCCCATTTTCTATAATAACGTCATATTTCAAACAAATGCAAATTTTACGAATAAAAATTAAGCCTTTTTATAAAAAAGGTTTATTTAAAAACCAAACATTTTAGCACTGCTGCTATGGCTAATTGATATTTCAGTTTTTTACTCGGTTATTAATAAAAAAGAAAAAAAACCGTTATAATCGAGACCAAAAAATGTCGAAAAATAACGGTTATTCAGAACTAAAATACTGGTATCAGTTTAAACCAGTCGGTTTTTTCCGCCCCTAGTCTATACCTTGCAGGCAACATTACGGTGTGTGATGGAGCGTACTTTGTGTACTACTGTCAGTTCCCCGTTTTCATTCCCTTTTTCTTTTCCAATGGACTATGGTTTGCGCGACGATAATAGCTGGCAAGGGGAGATGAGATGCCGGGTACAATTCCTACCCGGCACAGTACGTGCCGATGGTCCGCATCGTATCGCAGGACTCGACCGCTCAGCGACGACTCGTGGAGGGAGACTATAATACAGTGCATACAGTCGGGTAGCTCTTTCAGCTCAGAGGCCACCTTTGGCTTTGTGTTACTGAATAGGAATAGGCTATGTGCCGACAACAGGTTTCCCCCTCTTCCTTCCTTCCATTTCCACACCCTTCCTCAACTACGTAAGGACTACACTGACCGAACCACCTGCACGAAACATCACACTGAGCACAGGAGGACGCTGTCTCAGTGTTTCGGAATGAAAACAGGGGTCTGTACGATTGGAAAGAAATGAGTTAACAATTGGCAATATCAAGGTATAATGGCTCGGACCTCAATTGTAAAAAAAAGTCTCTTGTCCACAACAGAAAAAGTGCGGTTGGTGTAGTGGTCCTTCAACCCCACTAACCATAAATTGCTGGAGATTAAAACGGCACTGTTGTAATTTATCGAACAATCTAACTTATGTACGAGTGTGCAGTGTCGCAGTCTAACGAGCTTCAAAAAGTTGGCGTTTAGCTTACTTGGTAGCAAACGTAAACACAAAAACATGCACTGTCTTTAAGAATCGCTCATCAAGAATATCCAGGTCTACTTATCATCTCAAAGTACCGACGATTAACATACATGGGCGTGCTGAAAAGCAGTGCCTCTGTATTTTTGTGTGTAAATTCTGAAAGCTTTTTAAATAAAACAAACGTTATTAACATTCTACATCTTTATTCTTCATGCCTACACATTTATTTCTCAGTGTAGTCACCCTGGTGACGAACACATTTCTCCCAATGAGAAACCAGTTCGTTTATACCATCATTTTAGAATGTTTGACTTTGTTGACAGAGCCATAACCTCACTTCCGCTTGCACCCCTTGATCACCATCAAAGCGAAGTCCTGGACGGTGTTCTTTAAGTTTTGGAAACACATGAAAATCGGTTGGGGCCAAGTCGGAGGTGTATGGAGAATGACAGATGACAGTGAACCCAAGATGTCGGATTGTTGCAGATGTCGCAGCGCTCGTGTGTGATCTGGCATTGTCATGCTGAAGGGGAGGGTATTCCATATGTGGACGAACTCTTAGAATTCGAAAATCGTTTACAGCACGCTGTTTGTGAAGCACCGATATATGTAGTTACGTCACACACCACCATGTTACACGCTACAATTCGGAGCCCTCTAGCGGCACAGGGCTGCAAATGCGTAGACACGTAGAATGAAGATTTAGAATTTTAATAACGTTTGTTTAATTGAGAAATCTCTAAGAGCTTCCACATAAAAAATTCGAGGGCGCTGCTTTTCATCACAACCTTGTAGTTATTGACCCTCCGGCCGCGCATCCGTTTTCCAACAAATACTTATACTCATCATGTTTGAACATACGCACTGACATTTTTCTTAGTGAAAAACTTGGAGTCTCTCCTCGATTTATATTAACTGCGTAGCAAACTGGTTGCGAGCGAGCATGGTAAGTAACATAAAACTTTATCAGTGTTTATCACTAACAAAACTGTCCCTGTTTAATGAACGTGTAAGGATCACTTCAGCAGTGAGGGAGCAGCGTTGTTAACCAGGCATTCTCATTCTCCTCCGCTCTGCACAGAAACAGAAAGTAATGAGGTTGTTGAGGAACCACCCGTCAGAGCTGATATTGAAAAGCCATTCAAAACCGCTTCTAGGCCAGCCTTCTTCACGAAGATTAGTCTGAAATGTCCTGTCGCTTGCAATCATCATACAGTAACACCCTTGCAAGCTCGAATGTAATTTCCCAAACAGTCTGCAGCCTTTTTCGCAACGGTGTCCCGGCAGTACTGTGGCTGACTTAATACTGAATCTTGAGAATCTTTTCATAAAATCTGTACGCTAGTAAAAGCACTCATTATTCGCATTGTGGAGAAGGAACGCATCCGTAAAGCGATTGTGATGGTCTCCGGTGAATCTCACTGTGGTACAAGGTTTTCGCGTTCGATCGGACCGGAACGAAATCATTAGAAATGAAGACTTCACAGAGATAGTTGTGAGGTTGTACTGGACCCATCTCAGTATAAATAGTCTGGTGTATCATTACCGGTGACTGCGATGGGAGCTACTGGGCGGGAGCGAATGACAACAGAGGGCCCAACGCCGAGGATGGTGGGTATAGTCTGGGGTGAATGCGATACACCAAAATTAATACTTGCAGGTGAATATCGATTTCTTCAGAATTTAAGACTATGTATGTTCTTCGGTTAGAAGGCTTATTAATAGGAAATGTATTCGTATTCGTAACTTACAGACTTATAGTGTGTTTGTTAGTATTTCACCTTGCGCAACAATGTTTTTAAACCGAAGATATTGCTCAGTAAAGCCAATTAATGTCCCAGCCACCATACCTGACTGGGTACAGCCACGTTCACTGCAGTGGGGGAGATCGGAGGGAATACGAACACTATCGATTTCTCAGTTGAGTAGCGCTTAGGTCAGTGGGAGACAGTGTTGCAGCATAGCGAATGATGCCAAAAGCTGTATCCAGAGGTGACGAGTTCTTGTAAACGTCAGTCTTACTGTGGCGCTAAAAAATAATTTTTATTGAATTTTTTATGTTTTTTTGTTTATGCTCAAACTAATGTATGTCTTTCAATACATTTTTCTAACACTAATAACTGTAATGTAGGTAGATATTATGGTTTCTAATGCGTATTTTAGCGTACGTTTTGTAACTTTTCGAGCATTACCAAATCCATTAAAGTCTGGTCTCGGTCTGATGTCTGAGTGGGGCAATATCGACAAAAGGATATAGGGCAATGCTGACAGAGTGTTGATATTTCCACATGATCTAGAATTCAGGAAAAGAGTTGTTTACATTTAAGTAAGGTCTTATATCTAATTTCAGATGGCGAGGACAAAAAAGAAAAGTCAGAGAGGACTAAATGGACTAAAGAATCCTAAAGATGCATTACGTTTACGTAAATAAAGGACATAAGTGGACAGCGTACCAAAAGAGCTGTACATACTAAAATTTACACTTTATGGTAGATTAAAATCAAATTCAGACGAGAAATTTAGTTTGGGGAGAAGCTCTGTTTTTACTCCTGAACAAGCACAAGAATTAGTCAACCGTGTAACTACATTGGCACAAATATTCTATGGCATTTCCCTAGTTGAGCTGCAGTGAATTGTCTACACCCTTGTCGAAAAACAGCTCACGATTTCAATAAAACAACCAGAATGGCTAGAGAAGACTGGATTCCTGATTTTAAAGAGAGAAATCCTAAAACAGGATTAAGAAAAAACATCAGCAAAAAGTATCAATGCAGTTCTAGGTCTAATTAAAGCTGAAGTCAATTTATTTTTTTCCACCTTGAACACTATGTTCAAAAATGATGCTGTATATTTATTTTGGTACACGTTAATGTAATAAAATTTTTGACTATCGTGAAACAGGAATTTTACTTTCGCTGTGTTCCATATTGTCGGTGTTACTCTGTAAGGACGTCGATACTAACCAGGTGCTCGGGAAATACCGACAAGTTGCAGACTTTAGAAAATGTTTATATAGCTCTGAAGTTAATTTTACGATTTTTTTGATACAGTTATGCGTCTATCATTCCTGGATTACACAAGGTGCCATGAATGTTTCCATGGCAGCCATAGATGTCAAAGCAAAACGAGAAGTCCTTTAAGGTGTCGGTGTTCTCCCTGTCTCCCTCACACATTGTTACTTCGCGGTGCAAGGATGTGAATTGATGGCGGAATATGACGCCATTAAATGTATTGCTGATGAGAATGACAAATACGTAACAGTGAAGATGGGGAAGGCAACAGAGCGCCTTTATAGGACGGTGATAGATAGTTAAGACAATGGTGTGCAAAATATGCAACAATGGTATACGGTGTTCTTGGGAATGTTCTACGAGCATCTACATCGGAGAGAATAAAAAAAATGTAGGTGACGAGGGAGTGCCCACAGTCGGCATTCGAGTGACAATAAGGATAACTTTGTTATTAGACTGCACTATCTGCCATGATACTGGTACTAACAGTGTAAGGAACTAAGAACTCCTCTACAACTCTACAGCTTTTGCTGCACTTTGTAATTCAAACCTACAGAAGAATTTCACATCAAAATTATTCTGTCTAACGATTCTGTTCTTAAAACGTACAAGAACATATGAGTTATGTGTAAAGATTACAGTATGATTGCGAAGAGCATGTATCGTATCAGATCTTAATATAATAAGAAGGAAGCAAAAGAAACAACAGGGCCAGCGGTTTTCTTATACCATGTTGCACTGCAAGTAACTGCTGGAAAATGATATGAGTGCGAGGAGTTTGCCGAACAAAAGTGCTGATCAACGGCAAACTATTGTTAAACCTCAAGCCTATGACGGCTGGCCGGTAGTGAGATAACCCGAGCGTACCCTGTTGCCGTCGCCGTGACGTCGCCATAGTTTTGTTGACCCTTGTGGCCTTCTATAGCAATATATACTGAGGCGCCAAAGAAACTGGATATGGGAATGCGTATTTAAATACAGAGATATGTAAACAGTCAGAATACGGTTCAAAATGGTTCAAATGGCTCTGAGCACTATGCGACTTAACTTCTGAGGTCATCAGTTGCCTAGAACTTGGAACTAATTAAACCTACCTAACCTAAGGACATCACACACATCCATGCCCGAGGCAGGAGTCGAACCTGCGACCGGAGCGGTCGCTCGGCTCCAGACTGTAGCGCCTAGAACCGCACGGCCACTACGGCCGGCCCAGAATACGGGGCTGCGGTCGGCAACACCTATATAAGACAAGTGTCTGGCGCAGTTGTTAAATCTGTTATTGCTGCTACAATGGCAAGTTATGAAGATATAAGTGAGTTTGAACGTGGTGTTATAGACGGCGCAGGAGCGATGGGACACAGCATCTCCGAGGTAGCGATGAAGTGGGGGTTTTCCCGTACGACCATTTCACGAGTGTACCGTGAATATCAGGAATCCGGAAAAACATCAAATTTCCGTTATCTCTGCGGACGGAAAAAGATCCTACAAAAACGGGACTAACGACGACTGATGAGAATCGTTCAACGTGACAGAAGTGCAACCCTTCCGCAAACTGCCGCAGATTTCAAAGCTGGGCTATCAACAAGTGGCAGAGCGCGAACCATTCAACGAAACATCATCTATGTGGGCTTTCAGAGCCGAACGCCCACTCGTATAGCTTTGATGGCTGCACGACACAAAGCTTTACGCCTCGCCTGGGCCCGTCAACCCCGACATTGGACTGTTGATGACTGGAAACATGTTGCCTGGTCGGACGAGTCTCGTTTCAAATTGTATTGAGCGGCTGGACGTGTAAGGGTATGGAGACAACCTCATGAATCCATGGACCCTGCATGTCAGCAGGGAACTGTTCAAACTGGTGGAGGCTCTGTAATGGTGTGGTGCGTGTGCAGTTGGAGTGATATGGGACCCCTGATACGCCTACATAAGACTCTGACAGGTGGCACGTACGTAAGTATCCTGTTTGATCAACTGCATCCATTCATGTCCATTGTGCATTCCGACGGACTAGGGCAATTCCAGCAGGACAATCCGACACGCCACAAGTTCAGAATTGCTACAGAGTGACTCCAGGAACAAGCTTCTGAGTTAAACTCTTCTGCTGGCCACCAAATCCCCCAGACATGAACATTATTGAGCATACCTGGGATGCCTTGCAACGTGCTGTTCAGAAGAGATCTCCACCCTCGTACCCCTGCAGATTTATGGCCAGTGCTGCAGGATTCATGGTGTCAATTCCTCCAGCACGACTTTTAGACATTAGTCGAGTCCACGCCACATCGTGTTGCGGCAGTTCTGCGTGCTCGCGGAGGCCCTATACGACACCAGGCAGGTGTACCAGTTTCTTTGGCACTTCAGTGTATCTGTAGTCGAACCCCCTGTCTCTGCCGTCCCACAGAGGTGTTCACACCCGTCTACAGGGTGGTCCATTGATAGTGACCGGGCCAAATATCTCACGAAATAAGCATCAAACGAAAAAACTACAAATAAGCATTGTTGTGTATGTGTGTTGTTTTTCGTGAGGTTATCATGTGTGATGAAATACGAAATAAAAGCGCCAGATCCATGACTCGGGATCTAACCACATCAACAACGAATGCCGGACAAGGTTCAAAATTGTTCAAATGGCTCTGAGCACTGTGGAACTTAACATCTGAGGTCACCAGTCCCCTAGAACTTAGAACTACGTAAACCTAACTAACCTAAAGACATCACACATATCCATGCCCGAGGGAGGATTCGAACCTGCGACCGTAGCAGTTGCGCGGTTCCGGACTGAAGCGCCTAGAACCGCTTGGCCACCGTGGCCGCCGCCGGACAAGGAATTGGAAGTGAACTGACCAATTGTTGTGGCAGTCTGGCAAAGGCGAATGGTTCGGGCGTGACTTTGAGTGTTCTGATTGGAGGAAACCAGCTCCAACGCGTGAAGTCTCAACTATCAAGTAACTTTAATCGCACTGTACAAACAACTGGGCGCTCATTTATCAATGGTAATGACTCGTCAACCATACGAACATTCTCAGAAAATATCACTCGTATTTAGCGAATAATAATAGCAGGTGTGGATGTAAAAACATTTTAGTAAAAGCAATCACATTTTTACGTTCGTCAGCTTCCAAATCTTAAGAAGTAAGAATGGCGAAGACTTCTAGCAAATTACAAGGTACGGTGTTTTCGAGGTATAGTATGTGCCTTTTACTGCGCAATATTCTCAGACGAAATGGAGGCTCACAGGTTAGCGTCGTGGATACATAAGTTTGCGCCCCGTGTTCGAAACTCGCTTATTGTATTTCATTTTTATTGTTTTTATTTATCCACCCATGTCCGCGGAAGGTTATTACACGAATGTCTCTTACGAAATAAGGGACTACAAGAGCGTTACATTCATTGTAAAATTAAAACTGGATTTCACAATAAGTGTCACATATTTATTAAATAATATGTGTGGTCACGATCTTTTTAAATTCTCATATTCTTATATTTCATTCTCATATTTATTCTTATATTTTATTCATGCCTTTGTTGTTCAGAAAACACCACGAGCATCGCGCGAAGATAGGTCTGCACACTGACGTTTCTTCGTATGAATCTCACGCCGGAAACAAACGTCGTTAACATTGGTGAAGATTTCGCGCGTTGGCAATAATTTCGCGGCAAATCATGCATAACGAATCACTTTTCCAAGAACTGGCGCTTGCAGATTACGAATCAAGATACACTACATGAATTTCACCGAAAGCAATCTCAAATAATTTCCTCACTTTTTAAAAAATCGCCGGCCGTTGTGGCCGAGCGGTTCTAGACGCTTCAGTCTGGAAATGCGCTGCTGCTACGGTCGCAGGTTCGAATCCTGCCTCGGGCATCGATGTGTGTGATGTCCTTAGGTTAGTTAGGTTTAAGTAGTTGTAAGTCTAGGGGACTGATGACTCCAGATTTTAAGTCCCATAGTGCTTAGAGTCATTTGAACAATTTTTAAAGAAATAATTTATCTGATATTCAGTTAGTAGATGGGTAAGGACAACGTTATATTATGTACGTTGGAAAACATTAATGCAGTAATCTTCTACAGACACGGGTATACAAATGAAAAACAAAAATAAAAGTAATAATCGGGTTTCGAACACAGGACACAAAAATTTAAAAAAAGCCACCATGCTAACCACTGTGCTACCACTTCGTTTGAGGAAGTCGCGAAGCAAAAGACATATACAGGGTGGTCCATTGATCGTGACCGGGCCAAATATCTCACGAAATAAGCGTCAAACGAAAAAACTACAAAGAACGAAACTTGTCTAGCTTGAAGGGGGAAACCAAATGGCGCTATGGTTGGCCCGCTAGATGGCGCTGCCATAGGTCAAACGGATATCAACTGGTTTTTTAAAAATAAGAACCCACATTTTTAATACATATTCGTGTAGTACGTAAAGAAATATGAATGTTTTAGTTGGACCACTTTTTTCGCTTTGTGGTAGATGGCGCTGTAATAGTCACAAACATATGGCTCACGATTTTAGACGAGCAGTTCGTAACAGGTAGGTTTTTTAATTTAAAATACAGAACGTAGGTACGTTTGAACATTTTATTTCAGTTGTTCCAATGTGATACATGTACCTTTGTGAACTTACCATTTCTGAGAACGCATGCTGTTACAGCGTGATTACCTGTAAATACCACATTAATGCAATAAATGCTCGAAATGATGTCCGTCAACCTAAATGCATTTGTCAATACGTGTAACTACATTCGTCTCAACAGCGAGTAGTTCGCCTTCCGTAATGTTAGCACATTCATTGACAATGCACTGACGCATGTTGTCAGGCGTTGTCGGTGGATCACGGTAGCAAATATCCTTCAACTTTCCTCACAGAAAGAAATCCGGGGATCCGATGAACGTGCGGACCATGGTATGGTGCTCCGGCGACCAATCCACCTTTCATGAAATATGCTATTCAATACCGCTTCAACCGCACGCGAGCCATGTGCCGGACATCCATCATGTTGGAAGTACATTGCCATTCTGTTATGCAGTGAAACATCTTGTAGTAACACCGGTAGAACATTACGTAGGAAATCAGCATACATTGCACCATTTAGATTGCCATCGATAAATGGGGGCCAATTATCCTTCCTCCCATAATGCAGCACCATACATTAACCCGCCAAGGTCGCTGATGTTCCACTTCTCGCAGCCATCGAGGATTTTCCGTTGCCCAATAGTGCATATTATGCCGGTTTACTTTACCGTTGTTGGTGAATGACGCTTCGTCGCTAAATAGAACGCGTGCAAAAAATCTGTCATCGTCCCGTAATTTGTCTTGTGCCCAGTGGCAGAACTGTCCACAACGTTCAAAGTTGTCGCCATACAATTCCTGATGCATAGAAATATGGTACGGGTGCAATCGATGTCGATGTAACATTCTTAACACCAATGTTTTTGAGATTCCCGATTCTCGCGCAATTTGTCTGCTACTGATGTGCGGATTAGCTGCGACAGCAGCTAAAACACCTACTTGGGCAACATCATTTGTTGCAGGTCGTGGTTGGCGTTTCACATGTGGCTGAACACTTCCTGTTTCCTTGAATAACGTAACTATCCGGCGAACGGTCCGAATAGCCATACATCAACACGATATCGACCTTTTCCGCAATTGGTAAACGGTCCATTTTAGCACGGGTAATGCATCACGAAGCAAATACCGTCCGCACTGGCGGAATGTTACGTGATACCACGTACTAATACGTTTGTGACTATTACAGCGCCACCTATCACAAAGCGAAAAAAGTGGTCCAACTAAAACATTCATATTTCTTTACGTACTACACGAATATGTAATAAAAAATGGGAGTACCTATTTTTAAAAAAGCGCAGTTGATATCCGTTTGATCTAAGGCAGCGCCATCTAGCGGGTCAACCATAGCGCCATCTGGTTTCCCCCTTCAAGCTAGACGAGTTTCGTTCATTGTAGTTTTTTCGTTTGATGCTTATTTCGTGAGATATTTGGCCTGGTCGCTATCAATGGACCACCCTGTATAGCATTTCAGTGTTCGCTTATTTTGACCCATCTCGCACTGAGCGAAGTTTCTGGAAAATAGAGTGAAGGCACTTGCCGTGTTGTCCTCGTAAGTGAAATGCTGTTAGTAATGAAAGCATACTTCAATTCATGTTGTGTAAATTTTGATGTTACCAAAGTTGTAAGTGTTCTCTGCTATCATAGCTCTGAATCAAATGTATGAGACGTGTATTCCTCCAGTGTTTGGACTAATGCTTTTCTAATGCTGTAATTCTTTGAACTGCAATTTCCTGGAAGTTAAGTTAAAACGATGTACTATAAAATGGAGTGAATAGAAACAGTTTTCTACTTTCAAACGTGATAATTTAAAAAAATATGAAAAACAAAATTATATGGCGTTATAGCTCTTGTCCTTCACTTTAAACTTATAATTTAATTTGGGATATATTTTAGGTTTTTATAACACAGCAAATAAAAAGAGGGGTGAATAGAAATGGCAGTGTTAATCTTATTACCTTTTTCTATTTATTCGTCTCTGGAGTGAATAGCGACATGTCAAAATCGGCTTTGGATCTAGGACAATGAGAAACAAAATGTATCTAGAATGAGATTTTCACTCTGCAGCGGAGTGTGCGCAGTTATGAAACTTCCTGGCAGATTAAAACTGTGTGCCGGACCGAGACCCGAACTCGGGACCTTTGCCTTTCGCGGGCAAGTGCTCTACCATCTTTTTTATTTTTTAATCTCATTTTGTTCTATACTGTTCGTTGAATTTGTTCGTATTTTTAATCTCATTTTGTTCTATATGGTTCGTTGAATTTGTTCGTGGCAGACGTCCGATGACACTCGTTCAGGTTGCTCGTTGTTCCGTGCACTCATTTTTTGCCGCGTGGGATTAGCCGTGCGGTCTGAGGCGCTGCAGTCATGAACTGTGCAGCTGGTCCCGGCGGAAGTTCCGAGTCCTCCCTCGGGCATGGGTGTGTGTGTTTGTCCTTAGAATAATTTAGGTTAAATAGTGTGTAAGCTTCGGCACTGATGACCTTAGCAGTTAAGTCCCGTAAGATTTCACACACATTTGAACATTTTGAACTCATTTTTTTTACTATAGAGGGTAGCTGTACCCTCTGACCGAACACTCTGAGCTACCGTGCCGGCACCATCTGAGCTACCCATGCACGACTCACGTCCTCACAGCTTCAATTCTGCCAGTACCTCGTCGCCTACCTTCCAAATTTCACAGAAGAGCTTCTGTGAAGTTTGGAAGGTAGGAGACGAGGTACTGGCAGAACTGAAGCTGTGAGGACGGGTTCTGAGTCGTGCTTGGGTAGCTCAGATGGTAGAGCACTTGCCCGCTAAAGGCAAAGGTCCCGAGTTCGAGTCTCGGTCCCGCACGCAGTTTTAATCTGCCAGGAAATTTAAAAATGTATCTGGTTCAGGAACAGGTTTTCTTTCAATACAAAAACTGAAAGTATTGTATGAATTGTGGTAGTGTATACTGTTTTCCAAATAAAATTTTTTATGGCTCTAATTACGTAATTTTAACAGTAAACTGATGAAATCTGTTTGTTTGTTAATGCATTAAGTCACTGGAATTTTGTTTAAAAATGATGTATTTGAATCTATAAGTCATTCCCCTAGAAGTAACGAACAGCTTTCAAAAAACGTCTCCATTACAAAATGGCTTCATCTGTTAAGATAAACTTGTTTAATCGGCCTTGTTTCCTCAAAAAACACTTCAACATAACTTTTTCCTTCTAAATAAAAAAAATTACGTGCATACAATCTAAATGACTGCTTACGTTTTCCACATACTTTAATCACAGTATAATCTCCTTGTTTCAGAAGAGTGATAAGTGGTTCTTCATTTCCGTCGAATTCTTTGCCTTCTTCTGAAGAATCACTGACGATTACTGTTTCTATTAACTGCACAAATTCCGAAAGCACAGCCCTACATTTTCTATTAGTCTAAACAAAAGTAAAATTAAAAGTATACTTTAAAACTGAACTGGTGGTTTATGAAACAGGACTGCCAATTCGCGTACTGGGTACTTAAAGCAACACAATTTATAGTGATACTTACAAATAAAGTTCAAAGTATGCAATTTCAGCACCAAATCCCATATTTGTCATAGAGAGAACAAAACATCGACTGAAAGCGTCGTTTACTTTGAAATTCATAAATCTCATGTTACGTTGGTTCACTGTCAATGTAGACAAACAAACCTTTGACTGATAGTCCCGTTTGTCTTCCGACACTATAGCATAGAACTCTTCTGGATGTTTTGTTTCTGTTCACGCCGATGTTTCCACTCACCCCATTTTACGGTACTAATCACTGATGTTAACAAATTATTATTATTATTATTTTATGAAACAATTTTATATATTTTATTATTAATATAATAATCGTGAGCCTCTGTTGCACGTTAAAAGTGCCATTACTGCAGTTAAGATTTTAGACTGTGCCTAGTGGATAAAGTGTCACAATCTTGAGATTAAGGTTAGCAACAAACCGTAAGATGTGGCGACTAACGTGTTCTTTTTCAGAAGTATTCAGTAGATGTCGAAACTGATGCTCGCTTATGCATTTAAAGATATGTGCGTTTGGTGTGCAGGGCGCAGCTATGGTCACATGTCTGGGTGCGTCCCGAGGCGTCAAGGCCAAGCATGCCGCAACGCCGCGCACGTGGGTCTGTTTCGGCAGCTGGCGGCTTCAGATATAGATCTGCCCGGCTATTCCGGTACGGCGCGCAGCCTTGCATAACCACCTGTTGCTGCGGCCACTACCCCCGCGCCCCTGCCCCACCTCGCGCTACCCCGACCGCCGCTTCCTGTCTCTTGCTGTCAGTTTATCATTCTGCGGACAGTCATTCAAATTTACCATCGTGGTATTAAATCATTAGGGTCTTTAAATATGGCGAAGATGAGTTTTTCCCCCACTGTCTCTTGCTAAATACGAACACGCCTTCCTCTTTAAGGGACCGCGATTCTCGACGTACGATAAACGTACGGCATGCTTAGAGAACAATGCAACTAATGTGTGCTCGAGACATTATCACACAGGCAAGCTTTCGATCTTCATTTGAGGGCTTTTATCACTTCCTATCCAACTGTCTCGCAATAAAGCATTGTCTCCGTTTCTATTTCTTTTTCACTGGTTCAATTATCACGAGATCCACATCTATTTATTTATTTGTGCATTTATTTCACCTGGCAAGATTAGGGCCTTCTGCCGCCCTCTTATATGTGATGAGACTTCATCAGTGAGTAAACATTACAATTTGTGTGCTATATGAGCAATGAACAGGGTGGTCAGAAACAGCATGAAAAGCTCACAAGGGTGTTTCAGGATGAACTGTGCTGAGAAATAATTGTTAAGAAAAGAATTCTATATTTTTTGTTCGGTTTTCGGAAACCAAAACGGATACGTTTGGCGACATCGTCTCTGGAGGGCTGCTCGAATTTGCGCACGCATCAGCCTGATTGGCTTACTTCAATGCCAATTAACTCGGAAACGATGCAACCTATCTTACTTTTTTCTTGTAATTATATCTCAGCACAACCTATCCTGCAACGCCCTTACAAGCTTTTTAGACGCTTCCTGACCACCCTGTGTAATTTCGATAGTAAAATGACAGTATTATTGAATAGCAGTCTTACTGAGGTTAAGCAGTTTTCTTGCTGTCGATCTTGGCCCCGCTTCATAATATTTGGGGTTCACAGTAATGTAGAATTTTTTAAAGGATATCATATTCTCCGTTGAATGTAGAAATTAGTTATTTAACCATCGATATTTTGGCTTTGAGCCATTTCCAAGCCGCACTGCATGAGATTACGTTTCAACACAAATCATACTTTAAAATCTTCCGATATTGCGTTACTCGTTGTTGACTGTACAAATTATTTATTTCACAATTGCAGTTTCGGTCTTTCGACCATATTCAAGTGGTATTGCAACAGATTTTGCTTCAGCGCATGTCAGATTTTAAAATCCTCCGACATGTATACAGTGTGCGTTATTCTTCGTTGGCCGTAGAAATTATTTATTTCACAACTGCAATTTCGGCTTTGGGCCATTTTCAAATGATGCTACAAAAGATTTTGTTTCAGTACATGACTGACTTTAAAATCCTCCGACATGTATACAACGTGCGTCATTCGTGGTTGACTGTACAAATTATTTATTGCACTATTGCTATTTCGGCCTTTCGGCCATTTTCAAGTGGTACTCCAAAAGATTTTCTTTCAGACTTTAAAATCCTCCGACATGCATACCCGGGATCTCGCATTTGGGAGAAGCAGGCTTATTTAGCCCTCCAATGGTTTCACGGTATGGCTCGGTGAAGCAATGGGCAAGTGGCAGAGTACAAATGTAAACGTCTAGGGTTCGATCGCTAGTCCCTAAAATTCTTTTCTGTCACTTGTCGCTGGTTCCCATCTGACCGTGAGTCATTAATGTGAAAAATGCCATGTTACACCCTGGTTCAGAGTCCACGTGAAACCGTAGCCGGCCTCTCCTAACCCCCTCCATATCTGACAGCGTTTGCCAGTTCAAAGGTCCACTACCAGTAGTAGCATGCCTAGTAAAGCATGCCATGTCCAAATCAAACTTTGGCTTTATCTATTCATACAAGGTTCACCTCACAATGGTATAGAATTTGTCATCATAATGCAAGAAATAGATAGCTCTCAAATATACACAAACGTAGACTATATAAATATGTTTTTACGAGGATAGTAGACGTAGTCGTCCGTGGCCTTCCTGAAGGAGCCATCCTGATATTTGCCTAAAATGATTTAGGAAGCCAAAGGCAGAAACCTAAATCAAGATTGCCGGACCAAACAAACTCCATCCTCCCGAATATGAAGTCAGTGTCTTAACAACTGCACTGTCTCATTCGGTTGGTCTCTATTACATAACGTTATGTTTGTCATACGCAATTTTCACCAGGTAACTTACAGAAACATAGTTCTGAATTGCATCACTGGACACATTATGGACACCCGCTGCTGACTGCAGGACTACGAACATGTTGCTATGCACTATGCACCCTTCCGTCTATCGGAAAACTGACGCAAGAGCTGTAAACATGCCATTATGTCCCATGCGTGCGTCTCCATTTCCTCTTTTCAGTCGGTCTGGAAAACTGAGTCAACATCCTCCACCTGCCCGCTCTCCCATTCTATAATGTGTGAGGTACTGAGCTCCGGAAAATGACAAGATATTACAATCATGCGCTATAGATCTTGGCGCATGATTTTCTTGTAAACGCTTTAAAATTATTGTAATAAACTGCAACATGAAAGGTGCTGTAGTTGTCACCTTTCGGTTTTAACGCCTACTCTGAGTCCTCTGTGTAATCTTTAATAGTTTAGTATGCATTACTTACGAAGTATGTTTCAATTGACTTATTAACATAATGTATTTTAGTGATGTTTTTCATCTCCGGAGGGAAATTAATTACACAATTTTATTCCCAGATGAAAAGTGCTGTTTGGTTTTTTTGTTCGTTTTTTTCCGACATGATTCCTCGTATAAAATCACGGGCAAATCCTTCCATCATTCTGCAAGGGAGCCTGCGCTCCATCTCTAATCACATCACCTTCAACGAGATTCTGAACTGTAATCCACCTTCTGTACTTTGACTACGACAGCAAATGCATCCATAGATCAAAATAAATGTTAAGACTCTGGGATAAAAGTAGATTTTACCACATGATTTCAAAGTTTTTATTTATACTTAGGAAAATTTCGGCTATTAAAGGGTATTGCACGACTCAAGTTCGCTTGTCAATGGAGTACTGATATTAATATTGCAGAACAGAACTATTGAACTATTTTTTAATTTGTAAATTTTTCTTATTTTTCTTGTTATCTATTATAGCATGCTGAAGTGTGATTAGTACTTTCCTGAATGATAATTTGATATGTATCTATAGCTCATCGTCTGCAAATCAGGTACGTGCTGCAGATGATAAGCTGAGCCAGACATGTTAAGATTACAAATCTAGAAATCACTCATCATATTATTAAATGATGTAATAGGTAAGAGCAATACCAAAGAAAATGCATAAATTCACAAGCAAGTAGTTTAATACTTTAACACATATTGAAATTCTTCTTAGAACACGTAATAAGAACCTCCTCTGGATTTTATAACAGTAGCGAAAAGTGCTGCGGTGAGCATAATACAAATAATATTTTGTAAAAACAACCTAGTATTCAAAATTCTAACAAAAACCACAATTAAACCATTGGCGAGTCATTTGTGTGATGGTATCCATAGCAGTGCTTGTGATATCGTCTTGTAGTCATTAATGTCTGGAAACCCTCCATAGGTGGGAATGATCATAATGTGTAATGCACATAATAAATGCCACATAGCCTTGAATCTAGATGCTTAACGCTCTCAGAGCCGCCATTTCACAGTCACCCATTCACAATCATTATAATTTTTGGACAACTTGTCCAATAATAAACTTCTTTCAGCGTACTCTACGATTTTACCTATTAATATACAGAACCTAAAAATAGAGAAAAGGAGAGTGCGAATTAGATAAATTTGGGTGGCACAGATTGAGAACATTGAATGTCTGTAGGATTAAAATGTGAGCGAGATACGGCTGGGTCATGTCTGCAGGGAAGACGTATAGCGGCCGAGCGCTGACTACCCTGTTAGGTTGGTACCCTACTTTCATCCCAAGGGGTCGTGCGTCAGGGAACAACAGTGAATTATTAAGTATTTAGTCGAGATTCTCGCTGGTGCTCTTCGTTTAACAGGTGAAAATGTCATTTTCCGAAACCGACAGTCTTTGCAGGGATTTGCTTCATTTAATATTAAAAGGTACTCCGGAAGTCCCCTGTAATCTAGTTACGACAGCCTCTTGGGACTTGACAAGCAACTTGCTAATAACACTGTTCCAAAGTAATTACAGAGTTATAATGTGTGAACTGTTACGAACAGCTATTGTTAGCTAAATCTAAGACTTTTACAAACTGGACATGCCTTGGATGCGACCACATTTTTATCTGCAAATCCACCAAAAACAAGGAATTACTTTTTAGTTAACTGTCAGATATGTTATACGACAAGGCTGTCGCCGTCAAGCACAATCTTTATCTGCTACTTTACGTTATCCGTCTTTATGGGTGAGGGCTAGATCAAGATAAAGTCCATTCATGCACTTTATAAATCTTAGGTGTTCATTATAATTATTGGTAACGAGTTACGAAAAAGGAAAAATCGGCTTACCGAACAGCCTTGCGGAAAGAGATTTAAATAATAAAGCACTGCAGTACTTACATTTTTTTACTTGCAGCACGACACGTTTCAGTTCACAACTTCCAATTTCAAATGTTGCGGTAGTTTACATTTCATCTACCTCAACAGCTACATAACTACTCTGCATACTTACGTGCCTGGCACAGGGTCCATCGAACCACTTTCACGCTGTTTCTCTGCCGGTCCAGGATCGTAATAAAATAAACCGTAATCGTAATAAAATAAATAAACTTCGTGAAAAGGTCTCGCCGCAATGAAAAAAGCCTTTGTTTCAATGATTCCTGTCCCGACTCGCATGTGATTTCCGTGACCCTTTATCCCCTATTTCGTGATAACATAAAACGAGCAGCCCTTTTTTGAACTCTCTCGCTGCCCTCCGTCAATTCTATCTGGTAAGGATCCCGCACCGGGAGCATTACTCTAGCAGCGAACGGACAAGGGTAGTGTAGTCAGTCTCTCGAGTGGAGTTGTTGCATCTTCTGTTCTGCCAATAAAACGCAATCTTTGGTTCACCTTTCCCACAACATTATCTACGCGATAGTTATAGTTTAAGTTGTTCGTAACTGCTGTCCTTAGGCATCTAGTTGAAGTAACAACCTTCAGATTTGTGTGATTTATCCTGCAACAGAAATTTAGCGGATTTCTTTTAGTACTCAAGTGATTTACCTCACACTTTTAATTATTTAGGGTCAATTGCCACTTTTCACACTATACAGATTTCTTCTCTAAATAATTTTGGAACTGATCTTGATCTTCTGATGACTGCTAGACGGTAAATGGCAGCATTACCTGCAAAAAATCTAAGATGTCTGCTCAGATTGTCTCCTGACTGATTTATGTAGATTAGGAACAGCAGAGGGCCTATAATACTTCGAAGAGGAACGCCAGATATCACTTCTGTTTTATTCGTTGACTACTAACTGTGAGCTTTCCGACAGGAAGTCACCAATACAATCTAATGACTGAGACGATATTCCATAGGCATGCAATTTGATTAGAAGCCGCTTGTGAGGAACGCTGTCAAAAGCCTTGTGGAAATCTAGAAATAGGGAATCAATTTGAGATCCCCTGTCAACAGCACTCGTTATTTCTTGAGAATAAAGACCTAATTGTGTTGCACAACAACGATACTTTCTGCATCCCTGCTGACTATGTGCCATTTGATCGTTTTCTTTGAGGTAATTTATAATCTTCGGGACACAGTTCATGTTCCAAAATCCTACTGCAAATCGACGTGAGTGATAGGGATCTGTAATTCAGCGGAATACTCATATTTCCATTTTTGAGTATTGGTGTGACCTGTGCAACTTCCAGTCATCAAATACAGAGCGTTCGTCGAGCGAGCGGCCGTATATGATTGCTAACAAGGGAAACTCCTCATCACACCCTCCTCAGATTTAGTGATCAGATGGCCCAGTGGATAGTCCATCAAAAACTGAAAACGGGAGGAAGGTGTACTGAACTGTGAAAAACGCAAAATCGAAACAGTGAACTGTCCAAGCTCAAGATGTGCAATATAGAGCGAATGTGAGTAGCCATGGCGTCATGGTATCATCGTTACAGTGTCGCCCATTTTTCACATAGTTATGAACTGTCCGTTCAGTCATTGACGAGTCTTTTCGCTGTATTTAAATTTGTGCCTGTGACGTGGTGTAACGTTCAACAGCGAGTTGTATGAAAGGGGTCTCCAGACGTGGGTACCTCCTTTTGTTCTACACAAGTACCACATGTTATCACTTTTGCGTTCCGTTTAGAAAGTTTTGACTTTTGAATTCCCTTGTTGTAACATAGTTCACACCCGTGTATTTGTTGTTTTCGTCTCTGTGAGAGGTCTACGTGGAATCTCTCCCGCTCTCACTATTCATCACATTTACTTGCGATGGTACTATATTCCTACCACATGACTCATATTCTGTTACCAGTGTATAGTACGAGGGTAATCCCAAAAGTAAGGTCTCCTATTTTTTTATAAGTACATAAACCTTTTTATTTCTACAATGGTTTACATCAGTTTACAGCTTGAACATTTAGCTATTTTTCGACATAATCACCATTTCTGTCGATGCATTTTTGTAGACGCTGTGGCAGTTTTTGTATGCCCATGTCATACCAGCTCGCCGCCATGCTGTTCAGAAAGTTATGAACTGGCGTGATTGTTGCTTGGTCTCAGGTGTAAAGTGGTATGCCCAGGTTTCGTCACCCGTGACAATTGAATCCAGAAAGTTGTCCTGTTCGGCTGCAAGGCGGTGAAGAAATGCGCGGGAAGCATCAACTCGTTGCCGCATGTAGTCCTCAGTCAGCATGCGTGGCACCCATCTTGCGCACACCTTCCGGTAGGTCAATGTTTCCGTTAAAATTCTGTGAGCGGTGCTTTGGGAAACCTCAGGAACCAACGTGCAGAGATCATCTAGGGTGATCCGCCGATCTTCACGTATGCTTTGCTCAACCTTCAACACTGTCTCCTCAGAAATTGACGGTCTCCCGCTCCTTTGTTCGTCGTGTCCGACCAGCTGCAAACTCTCTATACCACTTACGAACATTTTTGACATCCATGCACGACTCACGGTACACTTCCGTTAATTGGCGATGGATTTCAACCGGCGCAGTGCCCTTTGCGTTCAAAAACCGAATAACTGCGCACAATTCGCACTTGGCGGTAATATCCAACGGGAGCTCCATTCTTAACGGCTGCCAAGCGAAGACTGAGCGCCTCAGCGCGGTGTGCGCATGTTTACACACAGCGCGTGAAGCACTCTTCATAACAGTGTGACCAACTGCCACACAAACAGAGTTCTGTACTTATAAAAAAATAGGAGACCTTACTTTTGGGATTACCCTCGTATAACAATAGACAAGCCTACAGAAGGCGACCAGACATATCAACGACCGAACGGAAAGTTCATAATTTTGTGAAAAGAGAAAAAAAAAGTGGCAGGAGGGAGATTAGAAACAGATCTCCTGCTTTGCAATCCAACACTGTCACCACACAACGCCCTGAATCTTGGAATTGGCTCGATGTTGCTCATCTTGAGCTTGGATCGTTCACTGTTTTTATTTTGCTTCTTTTTTCATAGTTCAGTATACCTTTTTTGGCGGGCTATCCACTGGGCCATTATACCACTATATGTGAGGGAGGGTGAGATAGGTAATCTCCCTTGTAAGATGGTGGTATTATATCAGCTTACAAGGGGAGGTCACGACGTTGGGATGACGGACTTACTTCACACTTTATACACCTTTAGCAGGCCATTAAAACAACATAATGTGCAACTAGTAAAGGACATTACTCTGGCAGATCCTAGATATCTCAAGAGAAGTTTTACGTGTCTATTATGTGGTTTATGTATCTGTGCGTAGGCGCTGGGCATTAGAGTATTAGAGTTCATGGTGGTTAAGTAGTTAGCGTTCGAACTCCGTAAGACGAATGTGTATGAGGCAATGGTTTGCTGCAAATGCCTCTGAGCACTATGGGACGTAACTTCTGAGGTCACCAGTCGCCTAGAACTTAGAACTACTTAAACGTAACTAACCTAAGGACATCACACACATCTATGCCCGAAACAGGATTCGAACCTGCGACCGTAGCAGTAGCGCGGTTCCAGACTGTAGCGCCTACAACCGCTCGGCCACTCCGGCCGGCTGTATGAGGCAATGATTCGGCTCCCGTTCAGACTTAATTTTTGTAGTATAAGTGTAAATTCTGTGATATTCAAACAATATGCATCTACACTATTCGTTCTTGCTACATTAGCAACGTCTCACCGCTACAGAGGTTAACTGCCAAATGGGGCCTGCCTCTGTGCCAGCAGCTCGAAGCGTCGAGGTGGAAAGTAGTTCCGGGTACCTTACCTGATTGTATGTACAAGAGATGTCGCAAATCACGATAGGCATACATTTTCGGGTACAGGCAATGCGTTTCTTCGTTTATTCGTCGATAGTTATAAATATGTTTATTCTAAAAATTAAATTTAATTAAAATAGTAAGTAGTCAAATAACATGAAACTCACTAAAACTTCATACAAACACACATGATTTTTTAAATTATATTATCTCTCAAATGTCATATAAATTAAATAGTATGACCAGTGATGAAAAAATATAGATTAAAAATTGAGTTTGAGCGGGAGTCGAACCGTCGCCTCATACATGTTCGTCTTACGTCGCGCGAATACAAACCACTTGACAACCAATAAATCTACCGTCTGTCATCTACGCACCGGCTCATAAGCCACATAATGCACGATTTTCTCGGAATGCCACAGTAGAGAACCTTACTACTTGCACATCTTGTTGTTTTAATGGCCTACTGAAGGTGTGCAACGTTTGAAGTATTCCTGCGATCCCATCGTTATGGCCTCTCCTGCCATTTGTGAAGTTTGCGTTTGTGGTGTTCTACTCCTATAGCTCTGCAGTCGTCTTTTTCGGTCTCTCTACAACAGAAAAATGAAAAACAAAAAAAAAAATTGTTCAAATGTCTCTGAGCACTATGGGACTTAACTTCTGAGGTCATCAGTCCCCTAGAACTTAGAACTACTTAAACCTAACTAACCTAAGGACATCACACACATCCATGCCCGAAGCAGGATTCGAACCTGCGACCGTAGCGGTCGCGCAGTTCCAGACTGTAGCGCCTAGAACCGCTCGGCCACACCGGCCGGCTAATGAAAAACATAAATTTTGGAATTTACAGACGATAATATTAGGAAATAATATGTTTTTGAGTGTGTACTATTTTGTAACCATAGCCTCTACAAATTCTAAGATTTATATTTTCCGGTTGCCGCAAGACTATAAAAAGACGTTGCAGGGTAAGGGAAATAATTCAACGCTCGCGCAGCTTCACATATAGTATTAATATTAATTCCCACAGCAAATGAAAATGGGAATAAATTCGTGAAACGTGCCGTGCTACGCGTGAATTGGTGCAGTACTGTATTACTTAAATCACTATTGACACAGTTATAGGCTTTCGAGAAACATCTATTGATGAAGTTAAGTTGTACAAAAATAATAGTGCAACAACAGTGAACACTCCTGATTTTCAGTTATTAACTTTTAAGAAATCCCATGCTTCTTTACAGAGCATAGGGGCACGATGCGGGAGACCCGCACCGCCTTACTAGGCAAGGTCCTAATGGAGGTGGTTTGCCGTTGCCTTCCTCCGACCGTAATGGGGATGAATGATGACGATGAAGACGACACAACAACACCCAGTTATCTCCAGGCAGGAAAAATCCCTGACCCCGCCGGGAATCGAACCAGGACCCCGTGCTCGGGAAGCGAGAACGCTACCGCGAGACCACGTTTTTTTTTTTTTTTTTTCATTTTTCAACTTTTAAGAGGCAAAACTGTGTTAAACGTGCCCCCTTCTCAGTTATTCTATTCACATAATGAATTAGAAAACGTTCACCTTCTTACAAAAACACAATTTTTTTTGTTTTGTTTAGTCACCAAACACGTTTCACCACAGTTGTGGTATCTTCAGTGGGTTTTTCTCTTATTGTACCCACGCTCCGCCTCAGTTACACGACTCGCAAACGTGTAGAAATTTTTCGCTCTCTTTCCCATGCATAACACTACACGCAGACACTTGGGGTGCAAATATTCTGCACCGGGGGTTAACAGGGTGGCGCCAGGAAAAGCATTCGGCCACCCCTTAAATTCACCATGACAAATCCGTTACTAACCGTGCCGATACGGCACTAAGGCACAAGATAAAAAAGAAGAAGATTACGAATGCACCTTTTTTTACATACATTATATTTACCCTGTGGCTTTAAAAAGACTTCAGCAACAAGTCTGTATTAATACAGCATGTTACATGCAACACATGGCTCTTAGGGCAACGCCTGTATTGAGGTGTTGTTCAGAATATAACGTACAAACTAAGTATTCCGATTAAAAAGGTCATATATGCCTCTTTTGACTGTTACCATTGCTACAGCTGACTTGTCCTGATCTGTACTCGATTATTATTTGCCTACTAAATGTGTTATAGTTATTATTTTTATATGTAAAGTGAATTGTGGACATTGGTATAATTTCGTGAGTTTTTGCTTTGGAAGTCAATTTTCTGTGGTTTGTTATTCGTATATTGTCTGAGGATTTATAACAGCCTTTACTTACGTTTTTCGTACTCAGTGACGAATTCTGCATGTTACTTAATTGCTGTTTCTTACACACAGTTTTCACGGCATATTTACGTTTCAGATATGCTGCTGGCAGTCGTTTGTTTCACTGTTTTGTTGTCGATTGGCGGCCGGAAGCTTGCTTTTATTCTGTTATGTTTTCATTTTGTGTATAAATGTTTGTGTCTTTTGTTTGATAGTTCGTTTAGAGTGTTACATAATGTTCTGTTGCCCTGTATGATAGCTATTTGGAAGAGATAATTTTCTTTTATAAAAGGTACAGATTCTTACTCCGTTTTAAGATCTGGAGATCTGTTTCTATGCCACTGGATTGGTGGTTGTTTCCAGTGGAATGGTGGTGTGCGTGCTGCAGCTTTTCAATGTTCTTAAATGCTCAGAGTATCTTATTCTGAGATCTGTACCTGTCTGTCACACAGATACTACTTTCAGACTCGTCCTGTTACATACCTATTTAACGTCATAAAATGCTATGTACACCGATCTTCTATTTAACGCTTTAAGAAGGACATGCCGATCGCAGTCTAGGTTCGTATAGCGCATACTGCATAAAGTCAGTACTGACACAAAAATTTAGTAGAACTATAAGCAGTGTGAAGGTGAGAGCAATTCTGCTGGTAACTAACACTGAAGATAACGTAGAGCAAAGTTGCAAGTTAAAATTGGACAACTACCCCCTGGCGAGATACTCTCTCAGTATTTGAATCTTCAGATTTATGAAAGATTGGGAATATACTCCAGTCTCCCTAAAGTGTCTGGTTAAATGTGACGCCCTCCATCTGTATCGTACGCAAGTCGGCAAACTACGAGCTTATCTCCCCCAGTTCGAGTTGATTTAAAAACAAACTTCTTCTTAAGTTGTAAAAAGTTTTCATCGTAAATTTTCCGTCGCACTAGTCTGAAAATGCCGAGCTTGCTGCTAAAAGCTGTTCCGGTAGCTACTCGTCAGAGCTTCAGCTTCAAAAGCAGCTTAACCAGTAATAGACTACCATTATGCGCGTTTCTCTTAGCGATTCTGAAGGGCTTAGTGTCTCTGATGCGCTACCGCATACTAAATCTGCAGTCTCGTAGACATTCTTGTTAACTATCGGGTGAGCCAATTACTAGCGAACGCTGCAGTTAATCTTCTTCCACGTAGGTTTCACGGTGCAGCCTTCAGTGGAGTTTGGAGGGGGCGTTGCTTAACGGCTAGGTGCTGAAGTGTACAGCTGTGCTCTGCTGCTTGTCTTCGTACGGCATAAACGCCCACTGCTGTAATGCCGATTAGTCTAATTTTCGAATTTACTGAGATATTTAGCAGCGGTGCTGATAACCAGCTAAAATAGCTAAAGGAAAGCAAACCTGATGCAGTTCATGTTCGGTTTCGTTAAGAATTTGCACTGTATTTGCGCTGCTATTAACCGTAACTGGCCGTGAGATCATCCAGATCACATACATAACATGGAAACCTTTATACATACTCACATTACTAAATTGAAATCTACCACCATGTTTTTCTGTCTGTGTGTGAAGGCTAATCTCAGGAACTAGTGTAGGGATTTTGATACGGTTTTCAATAACAGATTGATTCGCAAGGAAGATTTATGTATCGTTATACTAGACGCGGCGTCCGGCCATATACCGGATGTCTCTCCTACGAGTTATCAGTCACATTTTCTGTCTTGTTTTTGAAGATATTCGCAACTTTGTTTTTTCAGCGTGTACTTGGAGGGAGCTCAAACAAGTACTGTTCACCGCGTCTCCCATGCAACGTCCACCATCGACGGAAAGTTCGATTTGTTTCCCATTACAAGCAAAGTGATTTTTTTAAAATTAAATTTTATTTGCCCATTCGATTGCGCAGTACCAAATTAGTCCAGTGCGATATCCGTTTTACCGACATGTATTAAGAGGGACAGTAAAACATGAGGAATAACGAGTACTCCAGCAGCGCCCTGGCCCGCAACGACTGCTACCGCCATGCAGAAGCGCGCTGCTCAGTCGCTGCTGGACTACTGATTATTCTTCGTGCTTTACTGTTCCTGGTAAAACATATCAGTAAAACTAATATCGCATTAGACTAATCTGATAGCGCCCTGACAAATGTGTCCGCCGCTCGTGGTCTCGCGGTAGCGTTCTCGCTTCCCGAACACGGGGTCCCGGGTTCGATTCCCGTCGGGGTCAGGGATTTTCACCTGCCTCGAGATGACTGGGTGTTTGTGTTGTCCTCATCATTTCATCATCATCCAGGAAAGTGGCGCAATTGGACTGAGCAAAGATTGGGTAATTGTACGGGCGCTGATAACCACGCTGTTGAGCGCCCCACAAACCAAACATCATCATCATCATCATCATCATCCTGACAAATGGGCATGTAAAGTTCCGATTTAAGAATCATTTTGTTTGAAACGGGAAACAGACCGACGCATTCCCTCGTCGCTGGGCGTTTTATAAAAGACATGATGAGCAGCATTTGTTTGGGCTGACGCCAGTTTCAAGTTGCAAAAACGAAATTGCAATGACCTGCCAAAACACCCGAGAAAATGCGCCTAACGACCCATGAGAGACACGCCCGTTACACTTAGTGCTACCCGTGCGAAGCTGGGCAGGTCAATACTAAAAAAATGGTTCAAATGGCTCTGAGCACTATGGGACTCAACTGCTGTGGTCATAAGTCCCCTAGAACTTAGAACTACTTAAACCTAACTAACCTAAGTACAGCACACAACACCCAGCCATCACGAGGCAGAGAAAATCCCTGACCCCGCCGGGAATCGAACCCGGGAACCCGGGCGTGGGAAGCGAGAACGCTACCGCACGACCACGAGATGCGGGCAGGTCAATACTCTCCTCCCTAATACACATTATAATAAACACGAAAAGAGAAATAGTCTTGATCATTTTGTGATCCAAGGCTGATATTGAGAAGAACCACCACTGCTGGATTACCGTACATATTTTATTATGTCAAGACACGTTTCATTCAATGAATATCATCAGGCGGCATTGGCAACAGTCTTGATAACAAATCCCCAGTTGTGCCGATATCGTAATTCTCGGAGTCTAATTGCTTTACGCAACATTAATTACACAGTCTGGAACACGACGGCACACAACACTGCGGCGACCGCCGGGCACAACAATAGCGAGCATTGAGTGAAGAAGGTAACCAGACACGCTATTCACATTACAGCAGTATGCACAGAATACCATCTTCCCTGCAATCATTGTTCGCTGTTCCAGAACGTGTCTTTAACGTAACGTACGACAATTAGACTGCGTGAATCATTATATGGCACAATTCTGTGGGGGGTCTGTTATGGAGATAGTTGGCAGCGTCAGTTGATGATGATCAGTGAAGGAAACTGGTCGTGACATAATCAGAGTACATTGACACTGCTGTGGTGGTTCTTATTAATATTAATGACAAAAGAATCTATAACGAACATCTCTTCCCATGCGGAAATCTACCACACACATTATTTTGATGGGTAGAATATTATTTACAACTTAAATATAGTGGTTCATGGTGTGGGTTCCTGTAGTCATGTCCTAGTTCATGAACCACGGGCAACGTATGAGTGGCCAAGTAATTGGTCCCGACAGTTGGGATACCAGTTACTTTGGAATAAGGCTGGGCATCTCGGACATATTCTGAGTCGTGGTCACCTTCGTGCTCATACGGCAAAGACTACCAAACCACCGGTTAGTCCCTCAGCCGTTAGGGGTAAAACCCAATGGGACTCGGGGCAAGTAAGGCTAGCAACCTGCTTCCCTGGTACTTTAAATATGATGCTGGCAACAATCAGAGCAAAATGCCTCGGACCTTTGGAGGTGACGGAGTCCCACCTCTAACTGACAAACCAGGGACTCCTAAGATACGACTTGGCAAACAAATGGTAATGAGATGGGGAGCTATTAATATCAATGGGGGCTATTCTGGGAAGAAGGTAGAGCTGGAAGAGGCTGCAAGTAAGATGGGGCTGGACGTTTTAGCTCTTAGTGACATTCGGGTAAGGGGTGAGAAAGAAGAGGAAGTGGGAGAATACAAGGTCTACCTGTCAGGAGTCAAAGCAGGAATAGCACAATGGGGTGTAGGGATTTACATCAGGAAAGAAATGGAACCCAGCGTAGTTGCAATAAGGTATGTAAACGAACGACTGATGTGGATAGATTTGACAGTGTCTAGCAAGAAAATTAGGATTGTGTCAGTATATTCGCATTGTGAAGGTACAGATCAAGATAAGATGGATAGTTTTTATGAGGCACTCGGTGATGTAGTTGTTAGAGTAAAGGACAAGGACAGTGTTCTACTCATGGGTGATTTTAACGCCAGGATTGGAAATTGAACAGAAGGGTATGAAAAGGTTATGGGTAAGGATATGGAGGCCAACAGGAACGGGAAACAACTCTTGGATTTCTGTGCCAGTATGGGCTTAGTAATCACAAACTCCTTTTTTAAACATAAGAACATTCACCGGTATACTTGGGAAGGCAGGGGAACCAGATCTGTCATTGACTATATAATAACAGATCAGGAATTCAGGAAGGCTGTGAGGGACACACGTGTATTCAGGGGATTCTTTGATGACACTGATCATTATTTAATCTGCAGTGAAATTGGGATTGTGAGGCCGAAAGTGCAGGAGGTCAGGTCCATATGTAGGAGGATAAGAGTGGAGAAACTTCAGGATAAGGAAATCAGGCACAAGTACATAACAGCGATGTCAGAAAGGTACCAGTTAGTTGAATGTAGTCAATTACAGTCATTGGAAAAGGAATGGACAAGGTACAGGGACACAGTACTAGAACTGGCTAAAGAATGTCTTGGAACAGTAGTGTGTAAAAGTAGGATGAAGCAAACAGCTTGGTGGAATGATACAGTCAAGGCAGCCTGTAAAAGGAAAAAGAAGGCGTATCAAAAATGGCTACATACCAGAACCCAGGTAGACAGAGAAAGTTATGTTGAAGAAAGAAACAAAGCCAAACAGATAATTGTAGCATCCAAGAAGAAATCGTGGGAAGACTTTGGAAACGGGTTGGAGACTATGGGTCAAGCTGCTGGAAAACCATTCTGGAGTGTAATTAGCAGTCTTCGAAAGGGAGGTAAGAAGGAAATGATAAGTATTTTGGACAGGTCAGGAAAACTGCTGGTGAATCCTGTGGATGCCTTGGGCAGATGGAGGGAATATTTTGAAGAGTTGCTCAATGTAGGTGAAAATGCGATCAGTAATGTTTCAGATTTCGAGGTAGAATGGGATAGGAATGATGATGGAAATAGGATCACATTTGAGCAAGTGGAAAAAATGGTCAATAGATTGCAGTGCAATAAAGCGGCTGGGGTGGATGAAATTAAGTCGGAACTCATCAAATACAGCGGAATGTCAGGTCTTAAATGGTTACACAGGATAATTGAAATGGCCTGGGAGTCGGGACATGTTCCATCAGACTGGACAAAAGCAGTAATCACACCAATCTTTAAACATGGAAACAGAAAAGATTGTAACAACTACAGAGGTATCTCCTTAATCAGCGTTGTGGGTAAAATCTTCTCAGGTATTGTTGAAAGGAAAGTGCGAGTATTAGTTGAGGACCAATTGGATGAAAATCAGTGTGGGTTTAGGCCTCTTAGAGGTTGTCAGGACCAGATCTTTAGCTTACGGCAAATAATGGAGAAGTGTTATGAGTGGAACAGGGAATTGTATCTATGCTTTATAGATCTAGAAAAGGCATATGACCGGGTTCCTAGGAGGAAGTTATTGTCTGTTCTACAAGATTATGGAATAGGAGGTAAACTTTTGCAAACAATTAAAGGTCTTTACATGGATAGTCAGGCAGCAGTTAGAGATGACGGTAAATTGAGTTCATGGTTCAGAGTAGTTTCAGGGGTAAGACAAGGCTACAACCTGTCTCCACTGTTGTTCATATTATTTATGGATCATATGTTGAAAACAATAGACTGGCTGGGTGAGATTAAGATATGTGAACACAAAATAAGCAGTCTTGCATATGCGGATGACTTAGTTGTGATGGCAGATTCGATTGAAAGTTTGCAAAGTAATATTTCAGAGCTAGATCAGAAATGTAAGGACTATGGTATGAAGATTAGCATCTCCAAAATGAAAGTGATGTCAGTGGGAAAGAAATATAAACGAATTGAGTGCCAAATAGGAGGAACAAAGTTAGAACAGGTGGACGGTTTCAAGTACTTAGGATGCATATTCTCACAGCATGGCAACATAGTGAAAGAACTGGAAGCGAGGTGTAGCAAAGCTAATGCAGTGAGCGCTCAGCTACGATCTACTCTCTTCTGCAAGAAGGAAGTCAGAACCAAGACTAAGTTATCTGTGCACCGTTCAATCTTTCGACCAACTTTGTTGTATGGGAGCGAAAGCTGGGTGGATTCAGGTTACCTTATCAACAAGGTTGAGGTTACGGATATGAAAGTAGCTAGGATGATTGCAGGTACTAGTAGATGGGAACAATGGCAGGAGGGTGTCCACAATGAGGAAATCAAAGAAAAACTGGGAATAAACTCTATAGATGTAGCAGTCAGGGCGAACAGGCTTAGATGGTAGGGTCATGTTACACGCATGGGAGAAGCAAGGTTACCCAAGAGACTCATGGATTCAGCAGTAGAGGGTAGGAGGAGTCGGGGCAGACCGAGGAGAAGGTACCTGGATTCGGTTAAGAATGATTTTGAAGTAACAGGTTTAACATCAGAAGAGGCACCAATGTTAGCACTGAATAGGGGATCATGGAGGAACTGTATAAGGGGGGCTATGCTCCAGACTGAACGCTGAAAGGCATAATCAGTCTTAAATGATGATGATGATGATGATGATGATGATGATGATGACTTAAATGATAAAATCTTAGAATATCACCAAAACTGGTGATCTCACACTGAACGGGTGAGTGATGGAACATTTAGCAAAATCGGTCCACAGGTACACTGTACAGTCTAATGAATGTGACCATCTGTCAAAAGACTGAATAACCACCTCTTGCAGCGCAGGCCGCTGCGAGACGTACAGGAAGAGATTCCGTGGTGTTCTGGAAGGTACTGACAGGAATGTGGAGCAATGCTGACTCTACTGCCGTGGCCAGCTTTGCTGTTTCACGGCTGAGCATCCATGGCGCGAACAGCCCGATCGAGGTGGTTCTCCAGATTGGGTTTTAATCTGGAGAGTTTGGTGGCCAGGGGAGTACTATGAACTCATCCTGGTGCTCTTCGAACCACGCACGTGCTCTGCGAGCTGTGTGACATGTTGCATTGTCCTGCTGGTGGATGCCATCGTGCCAGGCAAAAACAGACAGCATGTAGGGGTGGACATGGTACCCAAGGATAGATGCATACTTGCGTTGATCCACTGTGCCTTCCAGAATGACGAGACCACCCGGGAAATGCCATGAAAACATTTCCCAGGTCATAATGTCCCATCCTCCGGCCAGGACACTAAGACAGCTGTCGCAGGGTGTTTGCTTTCAGAAGTTTCACGCCGATGGAGAATGAAACGTGATTCATCTGAAAAGCCCATCTTTAGGCACTGAGTGTGCGTCCAGTTGCAGTAGTGACGTGCAAATCCCAGCCTTCGTCGCTGGTGAACAGCAATCATTATGGGTGCATCAAACAGGTGCCTGCTCGATAGGCCCATAGATAGCAACGTTCGCTGAATGCTCGTTGAGGAGACGCAGTTGGTAGCCCCTTGGTTCATATGGGCAGTCAGTTGCTCATTAGTTACACGTCTCTTCGTCCTTACACACACTTAACTGTTTCGGAAATGCTTCCAATCTTCGCACGAAAGCCAATGATCATGCCCTTTTGAACGTCAAATAAATCGCTCTGCTCCCGCATTTCGACAACCACCTACACTGTTTTCCGCTTTCCCCGGACACGCTTTATATACTCTTCACTGCTAGGGGTGCCACCTGCCGTCTGTGGGTGGTTACTGCACGTTAACGTCGAACATAGGCGGTGGTCACATTGATGAGATTGGACCATGCATTAGCCTAGAGAGTTCCGCAGAGAAGGCCAACCAAACAGAACATGGAAAGGTTACGTTTAAAGTTCACAGTCGGTCGAAGGGTTTAATATATCATTATTATCATTGATGTTATTATTATTTTATCATTACTCTTATTATATTTTTATCCTGCAGGAAGCGCTCGCTTTACAATAAATCTAAAAGTATTTTGTAACAACGAAAATTTAATCTATATTTGCAAGGTGCTTTCAATAAGTGATGCAACACGTTTTTTTCTGCCAGCAGGTTGGTTTTATTCAGGATTACAAAACACCATATTATACCATATTATTTGGCTACAAAACCCTGTTTATCATCATTATTCTCGTTCAATTCGACGGCCTTACGCCACTTTACTGGCTTCCTGGGAGGGCCTGTATGCCGGTATGGTACCACTCTATTGGTAGAAGTCTGAGCCAGCATCAATAACCTCCCCATTCATTCACGTACTGTTTCCCGCGAAATGCGTCCTTCATTGTGCCAAACAGATGGAAGTCGGAAGGTGCGAGATTAGGGCTGTAGGGTGGATGAGGAACAACAGTCCAATGAAGTTTTGTGAGCTCCTCTCGGGTACGCCGACTTGTACGAGCCCTACGTTGTCACGGAGAAGGAGAATTTAGATTGCATTTTTGTGACGACGAAAACGCTGAAGTCGTTTCTTCAACTGCCTGAGGGTAGCAAAATACACTTCAGAGCTGATCGTTGCACCATGAGGGAGGACATCAAACAGAATAACCCCTTCAGAGTCTCAGAAGACTTGCTCCCTGACTTCACCGGCTGAGGGTGCGACTTTGAGCTTTTCCTTCGGAGGAGAGATGGTATGGCGCCACTCCATGGACTGCCGTTTTGTTCGAAGAGATGAACATATACTTCACCGCCTGTGACGATGTTAGACAAAAAATTGTCACGATCGGCCTCGTAACGCGCAAGCAGTTCTGCATAGATGGTTCTTCGTTGCTCTTTATGCTCTTCTGTTGGGCGGCGAGGAACCTAGCAGGCACTCACCTTTGAGTACACCAGCTGGTTGGCAAGTCCAGATGTAAAGTGAGATGTTTAATTGTGATTCGTCGATCACCTCGAATGAGAGTGTCCGCACATTCCAACATTGCAGGAGATACATCTGTGTGCGGCTGGCCGCCCCGCGGACGTCGGACAGGTTGGTGCGACCTCGTTGTGACGACGATAGACGTCTCAACCATTGACTCACCGTGCTTTTGTTCACTGCTAGATGTGCGTAGACATTCTGCAAACGCCTGTGAATATCTGCTATACTCTGGTTTTCCATCAAAAGAAACTCAGTGACAGCTCTCTGCTTGGTACGTACCTCCTTTAGAGACCCCATTTTGAAGGCCAGTATAGTGCCGCCACCAACTGGATCTTCATGAAATTATAGGGGCTGAAGCAGGGAAATTCAACTATGCCACACAACAAATTCTGCACTTTTTCAACCGAAATGGCCGAGAAAACAAAAATGTGTTGCATTACTTATTGAAAGCCTTATTCGTAACTGCGTGACGTTCTGCGTTGTCTCTTTAGATTTGTGCGACCTCGACAGTATCGCTACAGACACCAGCTTTGAATTAGTCTTCTAGATAAAACAGAATCTAAGCACTATGCGCTAATAATTTATTTAGTACGTCATACTTCCAATTTTAAGCTCTTATTGTTAAGCTTCGCCCGCATCTCGTGGTCGTGCGGTAGCGTTCTCGCTTCCCACGCCCGGGTTCCCGGGTTCGATTCCCGGCGGGGTCAGGGATTTTCTCTGCCTCGTGATGGCTGGGTGTTGTGTGCTGTCCTTAGGTTAGTTAGGTTTAAGTAGTTCTAAGTTCTAGGGGACTGATGACCATAGATGTTAAGTCCCATAGTGCTCAGAGCCATTTGAACCATTTTTTGTTAAGCTTCAACTGGATGTCAACACTTTCGGTTCTCGTGCTTGGCACGTGTCATTTAGGTGATGGTATCGTGTGTTCTTGAACGCTATTATATACAAATATACAACATATTTCACGAATATAGATCCACAATGTGCAAGGGTATACGACATATACAATAGTAATACCTAACGCTCAATAACAAATGAAATGTTATCACGTGGACAGATATTTTACATCTGATGGACTGCCAGACAGTCTCGTATCCGGTTGATGGTAACTAAATATGATAAAAAATATTACGACTGAAATGAATGATGATGGTACTCATGCTCTAGTAAATACTCACGTGCTTTAAGATGAAAAAGCTGTCTGTATCTTCTGTGAAGAAAATACTTGTGTGTTCCGTACCTACCCAAAAATAGTGGTCTTCGTTGTGTACTATTAGCTACCGAAAATCTTATTTCGCTATGGCAAACAAATAAATACAGCTCTACGATCAGATCTAGGGGACCGCGCGACGTCCACAGGCCTCTGTTTCGTCATGATTAGAGAAACGCGAGAACGGAAACGACACAGAGTTTTGCACCATCTCCAACTTGTCGTCCCAGATCTAACCAAGCGGCCAATGGAAAGTGAGAAGTGGAATTCCTGTTGGAAAGCACTATGTTTCACCTGCGTGCAGGTTTATGTTCATTTTCTTACTAAAGTTGTTTTTGGCACATTGAAGATTTATCACAAACCTATCACCCTTGGTAGGATTTTTTATAACTAAATATCAGTTAACGACGCACTGACGAAAAAGTCATCAGAAAATACCAATATGAACAATAACATTGTCTCTTCTGGTCGACCGTAAATGTGGCTGTGTAGTTAAGAACATCATATTCGCGAGTGAATTGTCACTGGTTTGTCGCTCGTTGTATGCAGATTTTTTTCTCTGCGTTTGGAACGGATTCTAAGACTAGGAGTAATATTTGTACTCTTACTTGTCGCAAATATTTGACGGTTCTTTTCGAGTATGTCGCGATTTCCGTGGGTTTGGTTAGACAAGAATCTAAGGCTACATCTTAAATTTCTGTGAGTGAACGAGCAGCGATAACATTTAGAGAGGAAAGTGCCTAAAAGCGGACCCCCATTTCGATTTTTATTTAACGAATAGAGAAGAGAAAAAATTATGTTTTGAAAACATGTAATATTCACTTTATAAATTTATGCGCCATTTACACTTTAGCAGGAAGAAGTAAACAAGGAGCTATTATGAAAAATATTTTCAAAAACTTTACAGTTACCTATTTCCAAAAATAGCTCCCAAAAATGGATCCCTAGTACAAATGATCAGAATAGCACTATACAAAAGTAGAACACGAATTACATCGGAGAAAACATAATCTATTTGCGGAATAGGTACACTACTGGCAATTAAAATTTCTACACCACGAAGATGATGTGCTACAGACGCGAAATTTAACCGACAGGAAGAAGATGCTGTGTTATGCAAATGATTAGCTTTTCAGAGCATTCACACAAGGTTGGCGCCGGTGACGACATCTACAACGTGCTGACATGAGGAAAGTTTCCAACCGATTTCTCATACACAAACAGCAGTTGACCGGCGTTGCCTGGTGAAACGTTGTTGTGATGCCTCGTGTAAGGAGGAGAAATGCGTACCATCACGTTTCCGACTTTGATAAAGGTCGGATTGTAGCCTATCGCGATTGTGGATTATCGTATCGCGACATTGCTGCTCGCGTTGGTCAATATCCAATGACTGTTAGCAGAATATGGAATCGGTAGGTTCAGGAGGGTAATACGGAACACCGTGATGGATCCCAACGGCCTCGTTTCACTAGCAGTCGAGCTGACAGGCATCTTATCCGCATGGCTGTAACAGATCGTGCAACCACGTCTCGATCCCTGAGTCAACAGAAGGGGACGTTTGCAAGACAACAACCATCTGCACGAACAGTTCGACGACGTTTGCAGCAGCATAGAGTATCAGCTCGGAGACCATGGCTGCGGTTACCCTTGACGCTGCATCACAGACAGGAGCGCCTGCGATGGTGTACCCAACGACGAACCTGGGTGCACGAATGAAAAAATGTCATTTTTATCGGATGAATCCAGGTTCTGTTTACAGCATCATGATGGCCGCATCCGTGTTTGGCGACATCGCGGTGGACGCACATTGGAAGCGTGTATTCGTCATCGCCATACTGGCGTATCACCTGGCGTGATGGTATGGGGGGCCATTGGTTACACGTCTCGGTCACCTCTTGTTCGCATTGACGGCACTTTGAACAGTGGACGTGGCTCTACCCTTTATTCGATCCCTGCGAAACCCTACATTTCAGCAGGATAATGCACGACCGCATGTTGCAGGTCCTGTACGGGCCTCGCTGGATACAGAAAATGTTCGACTGCCGCCCTAGCCAGCACATTCTCCAGATATCTCACCAACTGAAAACGTCTGGTCAATGATGGCCGAGCAACTGGCTCGTCACAATACGCCAGTCACTACTCTTGATGAACTGTGGTATCGTGTTGAAGCTTCATGGGCAGCTATACCTGTACCCGCCATCCAAGCTCTGTTTGACTCAATGCCCAGGCGTATCATGGCCGTTAGTAAAGCCAGAGGTGGTTGTTCTGGGTACTGATTTCTCAGGATCTATGCACCCAAATTTCGTGAAAATGTAATCACATGTCAGTTCTAATATAGTATATTTGTCCAATGAATACCCGTTTATCATCTGCATTTCTTCTTGGTGTAGCAATTTTAATGGCCAGTAGTGTATAATATAACATCTACCATAAAGTTACAGAGGTGCTGTGTGTTTTCATTGCTGAACCAAAGAGCCTTGCTGTAGGATATTCCTGTAGGATTTATTTTGACAGATGGCTTTATGTCGTTTAAGAACTACCCACATTTTACCACCAATTTCGTTTTCTTACGGGTGTGCAATGTTATTTCTCTCACAGTTCTATACTCCTCGTTCACAAGACACTGAGAGTAGATGTGAAGAAAGAAGCTTCCATGGCAAGACAGTACTGTACTAAACCAGCTCTTCATCAAGATCTTTACCCAAGTGTAGGTCTGTCCTTTTGTTTTTTATGCTTCCTCAGGTGTTGTCGGACTCTGCCACTAGAGTTGTTTTTGGAATATTAAACTGCTCACTGGCCTTCTTCCAATTCACTTGTTTTTGAACTGCACGAATAACTTTAGTCATTTTAGATAGACTCCATTTTCTTTGATCAACCCTTCCTATTAATCTCTTAGAATCAGCAAAAGAATAACAGCGTGTACTAATACGGGAGGGCTTTAAACATAGAAAAGTACGGGGTTCAGCTTAAGCAACTTTATGAGGTCCAGTTTACGTAACTAAAGCCTACATTTGGTAACAGAATTATTTTTTAACAAAATATCTAAATTAAAATGTAAAAAAGTTTTGATACAACAAATGCATCGAAGTACAACAGTTATATCGTATGTGAATACTGTATCAAACCTATGACGAAAAATAAGTATTTTCCATATAGTGCTATGCGTTTACACTCTGTGTAAAACAACTACACTTCGTACAATATATCTGGCGTCCATTTGATAGAATTCACGAAATAGGGCTTGTTTCTACCGCTGCTCTGTAAAGTGCACCAAACATTTCTGGTAGAAACTATTCAAAAAGCTTCAGATTTCACTTCATACATGCATATGTTATCTGATTTCACTGTATAAAACAACAGTACGAAAAAGGCACAACACATGATTTTCCCAAACAATTACAATTACCGCAAATAAATATAATTTTCAGAAGAAATATTTTTCACGCGTAAGTAGGCAAATTTTCAAAGAATTAGCAGTGTTTTAGATGGCCAACAAAAATCAGTTGTTTCCCATCTGGAAATTAACTCGGTTTGCATGCGCGCTGTTGAAACATAGTGCTTTCCCATTGGCCTTCCAGTTCTGAAACCGCTAATTCGGATAAACTGTGTAACAGCTTAATTACCCGGTGCAGCTTCATAATCAGTTTCCCTTTAAGCAAATTTATATTGTCTCTATTACAGCTGAAAAAGTAATGAAGCCCACGGAAACAGTCACATGACATCTACTTTACACATAACGCGTTCATTATTTGGAGATCGCACCCCGAGTAGAATGCAGCAACCTATATGTGCTTGAGAACGGTAACAATTTTATGCTACTCGGCATACTGAATCAAGTAGTCCAAGCAGACCTAATTAATTCGTTTTTCAAGAATGACATAGTTGCAGATAAGCAAAGTACCGTTTCGTAGGTAATATAGAAAAACAAGGCTATTTCTTAGTACAGTGTGGTGAATGTTGCAAACGTTTGTGAAGGGATGCAGGGCAGCGATGGGAAAACAATGAGGTCAGATGTTGATGAACTACAAAACAAAAATAAAATTAATCATTTCAAACGATATCATGAAACTGTTGCAGCGAGTTACGGCCATTCGCCGAAATTTTTCCACAAGGGCACTATTCTGAAATATCCAGTTTGTTAGTCTGATGGTTCAAATGGCTCTGAGCACTATGGGACTTAACATCTGAGGTCATCAGTCCCCTAGAACTTAGAACTACTTAAACCTAACTAACCTAAGGAAATCACACACATCCATGCCCGAGGCAGGATTCGAACCTGCGACCGTAGCGGTCGCACGGTTCCAGACTGAAGCGCCTAGAACCGCTCGGCCACACCGGCCGGCTCTGAGAACATGTCGTGGCCCAGGAATTATATTTGAGAAAAAGTACACAAGCTGTATTTGTCTCAAACGTCTGGCAGTTGCCAACTTAGTATTTTAAGGCAGGTTACTTTAATACATATACAATACGTATATTTCAATATTGTATTTTATGTTATTATTATGAATACAGAAGCCACATTTCTTATTGTACGACCTGAAATTAGTTCCTCGTGTCATGAAATCTAGAGTATCCAATGGTTTATGAAGGAAAACTAGAAAATACACACGAATGTTATTCATATTTCCACAACGCTAGATTGAAGCTCAAAATTAAAAATCTGAAATAGAAGAAAAACATCCTATTAGATAACATAAAAAAATAAACGACAAAAATGCCAGATTGATACTCCACGAAGTGGAGACAGGGGGAATTAACTTTAAAACGGTTTATTAACTATCTACAACACTTCGTTTCATTACAAAACATCGTATCTTGTCAATGAATTTATTGCTTTTGTTTCATGTTTTCTGTTTCTTAATGTTGACTGGCACGCTTTCAGTTTGAGAAACGTATTTTCAAAGCTACATTTTTAGATACAGTGTTTCCCAGGGCCACTGTATGAGTAGATTAACGTGGGAAGTCTCCAACAACCACCCTCAAATTAGCCGGTAGAATCGACTGTTAACAGCCCAGGTGGACACCAAACGCAGTTTTCGTCTCTCTTGTTTGTCGCCTTATTGTACAGCAATGCCGACTAGGCTTCAGAATTCAAAGCTCCATGACTGCCTATGGCACTATGTTACACCCTATAGTGATGAGGAGGTCCCAGCTCCCGTAGAGGCAATCTTTTCTATCTTGAAATTTAATTCTTTACTTCCTTTTTCTAAAGCAGGAAATGGTGATTTCTCTTTTAGACTGATAAATTTAAACCTATACATTACGTATAAATGTACACATCTGTTTCACCGTGTTCAAAACTCTGCCGTGTAAAAGTGCCACTGGTCTCTGTCGACATAAAAATGGTCACCTACTGATGTGACTCCGTTGCGCAGCAATGGAAGTGGCTTCCTTTTGGGAACTGCGTATGGATGACGGGACGTATACTGCCAGTCCATTTTTGCAGCTCGATAATGGCTGTACGAGAAGCGACAGACGTAAGATTCATGCCACCAAGTTGGGATAGTTCTGTCAAGGTTCGCGTTCTTCTCGACTGCGTTAACAACGCCGCAATCGCCGCCGCACCAAGGTTATCCTTTTAACAGTGAAACAACTTCTGCGTCGCAACGGAAGATAATTACGGGGGTTCGAAAAAATGGCCCTTTGCTTGTATTGTTCAGTGTAGTTGTACACAGCTACATCTAGCACTGGTTGGTGCCTGTACCATAAATATGTCTATGCTATGCAAATACACGGCGCAATAGAATTAAAGGACCAGTTCTTCGAAACCCCGTGATTCCCACTCATTCGGAGGCACAAGTTTGAAGTTTGGTTCAAAGGCGTGTACAATCTTCCTCTCTATTGGTGCAAAAGCATGGCGCCCTGTGACGTCACCCTCGGGCTCGACGACGCTTCAGACAGCAAGGAGTAGACGCATGCGAAAAGAAAGCCACAGCTCAGAAGTTGATGTGGAGTGTAAGATGGGTTAGTGATATCACATTGGCACCAAACTGCACCATTATTCTACCCAGCGCTACCGTGGACGAGTTACACGATGGGAAGGTCGTCACAGCTCCTCTTACTCACGTATCACCCCTTCTTTTTACACCTCTGCGATGGACGTTCGAATCACGACGCTCGGCGGTTTTCTTATGAGTGGCCGAGGAAATTATTCCTGACACACCGCCGCTCGGAATCGTCAAGAGAAGATTTGAGGGGGTGGCATAAATGGTGTCAATGAAACTACCCCTTTTGCTAGGGCATTGCTTCCCACGTATTTCGCGGTCGAAAACGAAAGTTTGCAGAGCGATGAGCAACAGGAAGACGTTCTTGACAATCTTCGACACTGCTTACACCCTCGGACGTTTCAACGCTTCTTTAAAGACATTGTGGGTCTATATCCCCATTAAACGTGATCTGACTCCTTTGTCTGACAACGCGATAGCAATTTTTACTCTCGTGTACAGGTTGGAACCACTAGGACAGTTCAAAACTATTCCACGAAATCTGAACGTGATCCGCGGCAGGAAGGATTCTTATGCATTTTCACCCCTCCTTTTTCGCTCGCTCTTATGGCGTGGTCGGGGGTTGCAGGGAATGGGGGAGGGGGAGGGGTGCAACATTAAGATGAGCGTGAATAAAACGCTCAACGGTCCCTTTAAGATCCCCTAGTTCGGCAACACCCTGGGTACTACTCGCGCACCTGTTGAGCACGTTACAAATGTACGCGTCCACGGTGGCGCTTGGCAGAATCGTAGTAAAGTGGTTTTGGTGTCAATGTGACATCATTAACCCACCTGACACATCACATGAACGTCTGAGCTACGGCCTTCTTTTCGCAAGTGTCTATACCTTGCTGTGTGAAGCTCCGTCGAGCCCGAGTGTGACGTAGCAGGGACCCACTCTTTTGCACCTAGAGACAGAGAGAGGAAGGTTGAACACATCTTTGACTCAAATTTCAAACTTATGCGTCACTATGGATGTGAGCTACGGGATTTCGAAAAAGCAATCCTTTAATTCTATTGCGCAGTGTACTTCGATATACTCAATTTAATGTAGGCCCAATGCCTGAAAATTGTGATTTTATTTAGTTATAGAAGATTCACAGCGTGTGCAAAATAAAACTGGCATGGATATTATTTGATGCACATTAAGAAAGGCAACCCAGATTATATGAGACAAAAACAGGACGGATGATGTCAGCTGGGTTGCCTATCTTAAGCTGCTTGAAAGATTTTCTGAGCCAGTTTTATTTTTCCGACTCTTTATTTTACTCGTTCAGTTAGCACCATGATTTAATTTTATTTATGACATGATCTACAAAAATAAAGTGATCATACTTACCTTACATGGAATCTAATCCCACTCGAAGCATGTTTCTCGTCTCTGTTTTTAATCTGGTTCTCAAAGCCTTTTTGGATATGAGAAATGACGGAAATACAAGTTGTCCTTCTATTGCCGTTTTGCATATTAGACCTCTTAAGAGGTTTAACTTTGTACCGATATTGTTAAAAGAGTTGGGAATAAAGGACTCTACTGAAAGGGATGTCGGCTTTAACCTCCTACAAAATTCAGATCTCGCTATTTTACGTCGAGCTTTTCGTTGCTGGGCAACGGGAAACGTTCCTCTAGAGATACTTCTCCACGTGTCGCTAGTTTACGTTCGTCGCAAAGAGGATTCAAAATTGACGCCCTATGCGCGTGTTAAGCCGCTTACGTTTGTTGACAAACAGCTGTCGTCTCCATGATCCGGCAACAGCTCGCATTTTGTAACAAAAGGACTTGCTTCGGTATTTTCTAGACACACACTGATGTAATGGAACCGAGTTTTTCATCTACGGCGGTAGTGCACACATTTACAACGTGTCGTTGGAGCTGAGAAATGAGAAGCAGCACAGGCACAGCCAGATATCCAACCGCCAAATCAGGTATTTTAGTAAGTACTGATTTCAGAACAATGATGATACATCACGAAAACTGAGTGGAAAACCTAATTAGAGACAGCTGTTGTTACCGACTGCTAAAAATTCAGTGAACTTTGTTATGTCATAAAACTGCAGTAGAATTGTTGTTCGGACCTACCTCGCTGCCACACACCTAAGTGTGTTTCAGATCAAGTCGGTGTCGTATAACTATGTAGCGTATCACAGAAAATGTCTTGTGAAATTGATAGTCGTGATGATGTGCTTGGCAGCACAATTTGTAGGCAGTGTTCTCGTAATTTCAAATATCATGAAATCACTGTTTCACAAAGACAAGCCATTTATGCCTATTATTATTCTGAATTAGCGCATTCACCTGCAAAACCAAACACAAAAGAAAAAAAAAGTATGTATATGAAGTCCGTTATAATAGTTCTGCCGGTGACTCTTCGTGAAGCTCCTACCAATTCTCAGCAGTACGGATTGAGTGTAATATGTTACCCACCAGTATACACTGATAAGCCAAAATATTATGACCACTGACCGCCACTAGACTGGTGGTGTTCCTGGCACAGATGCGGTAAGTGCAACACACAGGGTGGTCAGAAAGAGTCTGGAAAGCTTGTAAGTGTATTGCATGGTGGAATGCGCTGAAACATAACAGCTCAGAAAAAAATTTGATACGTTGCAACGCTTCCGAGGTAATTAACACTGAAATTAGCCAATCAGGTCCTTGCGCGCGCAAATTCATGCGGCATTGTCCAACCGTGTTTTTTCTTTAGTTTCCTAAAACCGAACAAGAGAGCGGTACAAATTATGAACATGGGACGGTAGTAACAATGTATCGAATTTTTTTCTGAATATGTATTTGTCAGCAAAACCTGCCCTGCAACACCCTTAGAAGCTTTACAGATTGTTTCTGCCCAGCCTGTGTAGAAACATCTACATAGACGGAGCCTGCAATGTATGCGATGCAGTATGGCTGTTTGCTGCTAGATTTATAATATTTTCCTCTGTCATACCAAAAACTGATACTGTCAAACGTCTTTGGCATATGCTGAGGACCCATTGTATAAGGCAAAATAAGTTACATGAAAAAGTGGCAGTCACATTAAGTAGTACAGAAGAACATACATTAGAGATAATGGTATTCTGAAAGATATTTTATATTCTATAATGCATATGCCGCTGATGATAAACATGTGCCCGATAATAGTCCGATAATAAATACGGAAATGAAAGTAATCTCTGTTGGGCAGCTTACGTCAGTATACACGGTCCAGTCACGTTACTGTGACACAGCCTACGTTCGACGTAAACGTGGAATTATCGCTCACAGACGGCAGTTGGATGCACTAACAGTGGACGATATTTAAAGTGTGTCGTGGGGATGGTGAGGCAGTGGGGAGAGGGACGACGATGACACAGTGCAGTTGCTGTCGTTATGCAGAAGCGGAGCGATTTATCTGACGTCCAAATGGGCACGATCACTGGCTTTTGGGCCAAGGGTGGAAGCATTTCAGAAAAAGCTAAGTTCGCAAACCGATCACATGCCGCCGTGGTTAAAGTGCACGGTATATGGCAAAATGACGCTATCCAAACTGACGCCGAAGCAATTGCGGTGCGTTGCAGGCCATAGACAACTGGGGAGAACCACGGCTGAGGAGATGTTTTCAGGTGTATAGACCTGCAACCATTGAGAAACTAATCGCCCAGATGCATCAAGGGGCTACTAGCAATGTCTCCTCAACGACCGTTAAGCAAACGTTGCTGCGTATGGGTCTCCGGAGCAGGCGCCTGGTTCATGCACTCAGGTAAAAATTTATACTACTGAGAATAATCACCATATAGTTTGGAGATGAAGTAAAATATGGTCGAGGTCTCGAAACGAAGATTAAAGTTTCACGTTGTGTCGATGACATTATTACACGCGGAGCACAAGCGATGAGTAAGGAAGTCGCATCGATGAAATATGTAGGGATAATGTTGCAAAGCAAGATGAAATCGAATGAGCAAATCAGGTAGGTAGTAGGGAAGGTGAATGCTCGACTTCACTTTATTGGGAGAATTTGGGAAATTATAGCTCGTCCATAAAGTAAGTGACGTACAGAGCGCTAGTGCGACCCATTCTTGAGTACTGTTCGAGTGTTTGGGGTACCCACCAGGTCGGATTGAAGGAAGAAATCGAAGCAGTTCAGAGTCTTGTTGCTAGATTTGTTGCCGGTAGGTTCGATCTGTATGCAAGTGTTACGAAGATGCTTCGCGAAATCAAAAGGGAATCACTGGAGGGAAGACGACGCTCTTTCCTTGAGGCACTGCCCCGGAAACTTAGAGAACCGGCATTTGAGGCCGAATGCAGAACGATTCTACCGACCCCAATGTATATTTCGCGTCAGGATCACGAAGATAAGATGGGAGAAATTAAGGCTCGTACGGAGGCTTTTAGACTGTCGTTTCTCCCTCGCTCTGTTTGTGAGTAGAACAGGAAAGGAAATGCCTAGTAGTGGCACGTGGCACCCTCCGCCATTCACCGCCCGGTGGGTTGCAGAGTATGTATGTAGATGCAGATGTAGAAGGAATACGGTCCTGTCCTTTTCAAAGAAACCATCCCGGCATTTACCTTAAGTGATTTAGGAAAATTACGAAGAACCTGAATCTAAATTGCGGGAGCAGGATATGAACCGCCATTCTCCCAAATGCGAGTGCAGTGTCTTGCTACTGCACCATCTCACTTGGATATGCCACAGCATGTACTTCGAAGTACTCCAGGAATAGCAAAGTACGGCACTTCGAGAAATCAACTGTCCATGATGGACATAAAATATTTTTTGATAAACTAAATTGGTGGTGCCCGACTCACAATACTGAGGTCTCGCCATCAACGAATTATTTGAGATACATATATGTCGCGGAAATTTTACCTAAGATAGCGTCAATTCTTCATTGTGGCATGGAAAGAGGGCATCAACTGCAACGGGGAGCAGACACTAGAGTGATGCTGGGGCGGCTTCAACTCTGCCAAACCTCGAGACGGTCTTTACCGGTCTGGATTTCAATCGGGGGAGAGATTTACACGAAAGTGTTGGAAGAGAGATTTTTACATGTAGATTGTTTGAGGCGAGTAACTGCCGTAATGACAGAGAGCAGATGTTGCATCCGATAAGCGTTCTCAACTGCACCGGAGCTCGGGTGCTCACTTTGTCGGCTGCCTACCTCGAACAGGTGTGGGGGGATTTCCCTATGGTGTGTGGTCCTCGGGACACGTTTAGCTGCACTGACTATGCAGACCGTTTTCCACGGAAAGTAGTTAGTTTTCATATTTAGTTACAATGGTGCTGTTATGCAGCAGTACCGAAACTATCTTTGTAATTCGCCACAGAAGGGACAAAGACAATGCAAGGATTCACGTTAAGTAAAAAAAAAAAAAAAAGATTATTCTGAACTCAGGAAATCTTAGGAGATTGGTGGATGGACTTCATCATTTCAGCGCGGGCGCCAGTCACTTTACGGCAGCAGTTTTTTTTGTAACAATTGGTTCGCATTTCTGTCTTTACTTCGATTGCACGATGATTCAACACGATCTAGTGCTGTTGTATGGTGGTAATTTTGTACAGAATCAGGTAACTAATAGGTGACGGAGATGTGATTCCAAGAAATGGACTTCGTGAGGTTTTTTAGGCTGGGTATAAAAATCTACGTTTCCCAGAGAACTAGAGTGTTTTATTGTGGCGTGACATTATACCTCAGCTTTATTTCCGTTGCCGAGATTTCCAAGAACATTTGTAAGAGCAAGGTGGAGGTTAAACAGAGATAGTAAGTGCTGTACTATTCAGTCCATTGAAGGAGTCTTGGAACTCGACTGTGTATAATCAGATTGCTACAGGTCAGGGATCAGTTGTGACCCAGTTGCGAACTTTAACTTATTTCTCGTGTATTAAAGCGAGATTTGCGACGCTTATTAAAAACTTTTTCACTAATACACCAGTGCAGCGATTTATTCGAGCCCGATATTAACAGTTACTTCGCTGATAGACGTGTAAATACGGATCGTAGCAGGATTGCGTGTCTCAGCGCCCGTACCGCGACATCGCGCTGTTATGAAGGGGAGACTCGGACTGTTACAACCCACAGACTTCCTGCTGGAAAACACCTGGCATCAGCAGGAAGGCATATGCAAGTAAAAGGAGCTCCACTGGTCACCGACAAAAAGTCATATTCTTGTCTACTGGTGGTGTGAATCGTCATTTTTAACATTCATTAAATGATATTATGTACCTGGTGTACAAAACTTAAGGACGAAAGTAACTTCCGCATGATATGTCACTGTCAAGTAACATAGCTCGATGAAACTTGGACCATTTACCGAAATATATGCTACAGTGTAGTACAGAAGGTTAAATAAATACACAATTAGACGAATAGATATGAAACTTTTATTCATAGACAATAATTACCCTGAATACTTCGTGATTTATGACGGTCCCTGGACATTCCAGAATGAGAGATATTGTTCTTAATAGGACATGTGATCACCACGCATGCTCTGCAACGCGCTCCAATGCTCGCCATAAAGTTGGTAAGGAGTTCCTGTGGATGGGAGATCCATACCTCCACTAATGTTGTTGACAACTGCTGGAGCCGGCCGAAGTGGCCGTGCGGTTAAAGGCGCTGCAGTCTGGAACCGCAAGACCGCTACGGTCGCAGGTTCGAATCCTACCTCGGGCATGGATATTTGTGATGTCCTTAGGTTAGTTAGGTTTAACTAGTTCTAAGTTCTAGGGGACTAATGACCTCAGCAGTTGAGTCCCATAGTGCTCAGAGCCATTTGAACCATTTGAACAACTGCTGGATGGTCGTTGATGAGACGTACAGAAATACGTCTCCTCAACGCTTCTCACACGTGCTTGATGGGCTTTACGTCGGGGAAATTGGCACGCCAGTCCATTCGCCAAATATCCTCTGGTTCCAAGAGGTCATCCACCTACTCTGTCCTATGCAGTCGCTTACTGAAAATAAAGTCAGAGCCAAATGCACCACTTAAAAGAGAGGAGTGTAGTGTAACAATAACGTTAGCCGGCGAGTGTATCATGTTCAAAGATTTGGAGCTCGGAGTGCCTATGCAACATCGTGCTTCCCTGCACCATAACACCTGGACCACCAAAACGATCATGTTCGACAATGTTCCTGAGTGCATTACGTTTTTACACTTCTAGCCATATCAGGTTACGTCCAGCATTGTCAAACATGATCGTTTTCGTGGTTCAGTTGTTATAGCGTTCAAAATGGTTCAAATGGCTCTGAGCACTATGGGACATAACTTCTGAGGTCATCAGTCCCCTAGAACTTAGAACTACTTAAACCTAACGAACCTAAGGCATCACACACATCCATGCCCGAGGCATTATTCGAACCTGCGACCGCAGCGGTCGCGCGGTTCCAGACTGTAGCGCCTAGAACCGCTCGGCCACCCCGGCCGGCTGTTATAGTGTGGAGAGGCATAATGTTGCATGGGCCTCTAATTCCTTGAACACGGTACATTCGCTGGTCAATGCTATTGTGACACTTTACTCCTTCCCCACGTGCATCATTTCAGGGATGCATTCGGCCTCGACTTCAGTTTTATGGATGACATGCGCAACCGCATCGCAAAGCGCACGTGGAAGATCTCTTGGAACCAGGGGATATTCGGTGAATGGACTGGCCTGCCGGCTTCCCCGACTGGAATCCCATCGAGCACTTGTGGGGTGCGCTGGGGAGACGTATTGTAGCACTTCCACATACACCAACGACCGTCCAGCAGTTGTCAACCACGATGGTGGAGGAATGAAGCTCCATACCACTAGGACCCCTTATCAATCTTGTGGCCAGCATGGGAGCACGTTGCAGAGCAATGTCGTCCGTTGTGATCACATACCCTATCAACAAGCATTTCTCACCTTGTCTAATATCCAGAGGAACGTCATAAATCGCGGGGACTTTAGCGTACTTACTGTCTTTGAAAAGAAGTGTCATTTCTTTTCGTATCACTGCGTATTTCTTTCAGTTACCTGAGTACTATACCGTAGCAGTCTTTTCTATGTAAGGTCCAATCGAGCTATTTCACGTGGTACTAAACTATGATGTGAAACTTACTTAAGTTTTGCATACCAGTATATTTAACTGAAATACTAACCTCTTCCAGTTCCGTAAAAGATGACATGTTTCCATTTGATACCCTCTTACAAAAAAATGGCTCTGAGCACTATGGGACTTAACATCTGAGGTCATCAGTCCCCTCGAACTTAGAACTACTTAAACCGAACTAACCTAAGGACATCACACACATCCATGCCCGAGGCAGGATTCGAACCTGCGACCGTAGCGGTCGCGCTGTTCCAGACTGAAGCGCCTAGAACTGCTTGGCCACACTGGCCGACTTTCCTCTTACGATCTAGCCAAAGTTCGTGTGGTCGTCGTCCATTCGGTACCACGTACATCGGCCTAAATAACTTAAGTTTTCACGAAACGGTGTTATGTTACCAGACTAGTTCATTTTCTTTTTGTCGTTGAATACGGAAGAACGTGGGTTGCATGCTGGGATAACGCAATAGCTTTCGAAAATATTACTTGCGCTGGGATGTGTGAATTGGTGTTGGGCGGGAGTGGCAGGTGGGTGGGTGTAGAAGCTGATGTATGTAATTTGTCTGTACCCACTTTCTGGAGTTTCCTCTTTTCCACCAACTTGTTTTATGTGTTCTGGCGGGATATTACGGGCTTTATAAAGACATCAAGCTCTAAGGGGTGGGCCTGTGTGCGTGCTCTCTCATTCTCTCTCTCTCTCTCTCTCTCTCTCTCTCTCTCTCTCCCACCACCCTCTCTCTCTCTTCCCCCCCCCCTCGCCTTTTGTGTGTGTGTGTGTGTGTGTGTGTGTGTGTGTGTGTGTGTTTGTGTGTAAGAGCGAATAGTTTTCAGTAGGTCGGAAAGATAGTTCGTCTTAGTATTCATGCATACCAAGTTTCGGATAGCCAATTTAAATTCACCGCAACTGTGTCTGTGTTGTTAACTAAACTAAATGGTAAAATGTCACAGGAAGGACTGATCCATTTGAAGATGTGCAGTGTATGACGCCCGAATGTTGAAGCTATATAGAGCGTACTATAGGAGTGTAGACACGATATCTGAGCGGTCTTCTACAGGTCGTATTTTTCATAGCACATCGGAGATACGCCAAGCGCTCCCAGGAAGGTCAGTGTTGAGCCAAAATGTCAATTGTAAAACCAAGTGAGAACAAGGAAGATTTCTATTGGCGAATTAGGACGGTGTGTAGAACAACATGACCTCAGTATTCACGTCATTTGCAGATTAATAATTATACCCATTACAAGTTGTATGTTTTTAGGTTGCTTAGCACTTCAAAGTACCTGTGGCAACAGAAGCCATTAAAGCTTATTTCCTCTTGGGCGGTACGTCAGGTGTTGAAGTGTGGACGCAAAACGGTTAGTCTATACTGACAGACGTAATCCACTTAGTGGTGCACTACGACCTTGCAGAAAACATCACGTCACGAAGTTTGTGACGTGTTTGTGGGAAGACAGTTCGACGCAGAGAAAACATAAGTGTACATATTTTGGTACCACATACAAAAATATCTGTACTTATACCCGTCTCACCGTGTATGTATAAGAGGGCGCCCTGAAAACTAATGCCTCCGAATTCTTAACATGAAAACTCTTAAAACATTTTTAATAAAACGAACGTTATCAACATTCAACATCTGTATACTTCACGTCTACATACTTATAGCCCTCTGTCGCCAGAGCGCTCGTAATTGTAGCGTGTAACATGGCGGTATGTAACGTAACTATGTCCGCGCGTCAGAAATAGTGAGCTGTAATCGAGTTTCGAATTCGAAGAGTTCCTCCGCACATGAAGCAAACCATCCTTCAACGTGACAATGCCATAACACACAGGAGCGCTGCGACATCTCCAACATTCCGATGACTTGGGTTCACTGTCATCGATCATCTTCCATACAGTCCCAACTTGGCTCCATCCGATTTTCACCTGTTTCCAAAACTTAAAGAACACACTCTATGACTTTACACTGATAGTGATGAAGGAATGCAAGGAGATGTGATGTTATGGCTCCGTCTAGAAAGTCAAACGTACTACTGTGACAGTATCAACAAACTGGTCTGTCATTGGGAGCAATGTGTTCGTCGCCAGGGTGACTATGTTGAGATATACATTTATAGACATGAAGAAGGAAGGTGTAGAATGTTAATAAGTTTGACTTATTTAAAAAAAAACTTTAAGAGTTTTTACATAAAAAATTCAGAGGCATTACTTTTCACCATGTCCTCGTATATACAGGGTGGTCATAAACAGTCTGAAAAGCTGGGTAGGTTGTGCTAAGAAACAATTGTTTGGAAAAAATTAGATACGTTGCGCCGTTTCTGAGTTAATTAGCACTGAAATTAACCAATAAGGCCATTATGGAAATTCAAGCGGCCCACCAGGGACGGTGCCGCGAATCATTTTGTTCGTTTGGTTTTCTAAACCGAACAAGGGTGCCCTACAGCAACTGAAAATGGGACGATAGTAAGAATAGAACCGAGCCAAAGGTTGAGCAGGACACTAACTGAAACTTCATTGCTAATTAACTCGGAAACGGCGCATCATATGGAATTTTTTTTCTTAACGATTATTTCTCAGCACAACCTATACTGAAGCACTCTTGCAATCCTTTCAGGACGTTTCTGATCACCCTGTGTGTGTGTGTGTGTGTGTGTGTGTGTGTGTGTGTGTGTGTGTGTGTAACTAACGAGAAAGCTTCGTATGCAGTATATGCAGTACAATGGGATATGTTATGTGGTCATACTATGGCTGACCACCACCTTTTCAGCATGTCAGTAACGAACCACAGTCTTGACTCGACGTCAGCATACTGTAGTGGATATGGACTTGTCTGCGTCGATGCCTTGGTGCTGGCCGTGGTGGCCGAGCGGTTCTAGGCGCTCCAGTCCGAAACCGCACTGCCGCTACGGTCGCAGGTTCGAATCCTGCCTCGGGCATGGATGCGTGTGATGTCCTTAGTTTTAAGTAGTTCTAAGTCTAGAGGACTGATGACCTCTGATGTTGAGTCCCATAGCGCTCAGAGCCATTTGAACCATTTGATGTCTTGGTGCCATCTGCTATGAGCTTGACAGGTGGCGCACATGCCATTGAGTCGGCTTTAATTGTACAGAAAACATGAACGTCTCGGACAGCAATACGCAAGTGGAAGCTGTAGCCAGTGTGCTGACTGGCAAAACATAGTGTTAGATTGAAATTACAATGAAATGAATACCGGTAGCTGCGTACAGGCGTTGATATAAGTCAACTGGGAGAGCTGAAAATGTGTGCCACGACCGGGACTCGAACCTGAGGTCTCCTGCTTACATAGTGGACGCTCTATCCACTCTTTTTTGTTGATCTCATTTTGTTCTATATTGTTAGTTGAATTTGTCCGTTGCGGACGTCCGATGACACTCGTTCACTCAGTTTTTTTATTACAGAGGGTAGCTAAACCCTCTGACCGAACACGCTGAGCTACCATGCCGGCATCCATCTGAGCCACCGAGGACTCAAAGGATAGTGCGACTGCAGGGACTTATCTCTGGCACGTCTCCCGTGTGTCCCACATGCCAACTTATTGTCCCGCACTATATTCATAGTGGCCCCGCCAATTATACTCATTACTCGCGGCTTTTTGCGGATTCCCGTAAGAGTTCGGGCACTGTTTGTGCATCCGCACAGAAGAAGATGGTCAAATGGCCGGTGAGCCTTAACCACAATTTGACAACCTGCATTACTGATTGGAATACGAGGCAAACGCAGTTTCCCATGGTTTATGGCGCCAATGGTAACGCAATGCTGCCTCCACTCACATGCACAGAGGGCAATCTGAACAGCACCTGGGGCAACTGGACGATGTTAGAGCTCTAAGTATTGCTCTTCTCCTTGCGACTCCACATGCCTTATTTTAGAAGGACAATGCCGTATCACAGGTGACGAGGAATGTGCAATGTTCTTGCATTTCCGTATCTACATTTCCGTCTCGGTATCCATATGCAGTTCTGTAATCCAAATCATTTGTTTGTCGTTACGTACCTAGCCTGTTGTACAAAGTTCATTGGAGTTATATGTATCATTCCCGGTCTGGCAATTTACACTTATATTCATGGCTGACTGGCTGTGTCCTAGATGAGCACCAGGACATTAAAGGGGAATATGAACAACGATCATAGCAGCCATAACTCAAAAGAAGAGACGCTACCTAGTAGTCACTGAATGTAGGGTATTAGTAGAATACCTCCTGATTAGTGAATTGTGACTCTGTCTCTGCGTCAGGATTTCTGTGATTGTTGTATTCTTTTACCGTTTCAACCTACTGGCGAGTATTTATGGTAAGTGTTTCTCATTTATAAATATGAAAGCTAAGAGCTTCTTTTCTAGGTTGTTCTGTTTTGTCACTTAATTTACCAATGGCTTATGAGTAGGATTTTCATATCTTCTCAGATGTTATCAGAGAAAAATAGTTTACGTATTTTGTGAGGGCTTCGTCCGTGAGGACGTTCTGTACTTACTTGTGGATTTTCCTTTCTTCAAGGGCACGAAATGAGTGTCCGGCCCAACCAAGACTCCTAGCTTCCATTTTGGATACAATGTACGGCGCTCTGTGTCTATCGTAGATCTCTGGGTTAGTTTTCTTCATTCTGAAGCAGTATTACCTCAGATTCTGTCCAATATTTTTCTTAAAACTTTCCTTTCAAAACTCACAGGCTGAGAGAAACATGTACCTTTGGCCAGTCAGTCAGGCTAGAGTTCTCGGCTGTGATACGAGTGTGTCTACAGAGCGACAAGTTAAGTGCTTATGCTTTTCTGTGTTTTCCACGTAGTATGTTCAAATGCGTGTGAAATCTTATGGGACTTAACTGCTAAGGTCATCAGTCCCTAAGCTTACGCATTACTTAACCTAAATTATCCTAAGGGCAAACACACACACCCATGCCCGAGGGAGGACTCGAACCTCCGCCGGGACCAGCCGCACAGTCCATGACTGCAGCGCCTGAGACCGCTCGGCTAATCCCGCGCGGCTTTCCACGTAGTACATTTACAAAATTTTGTGCGTGTTGCTCTGTTTAAGAGGGTTAATCTCGCGTTTTTGTAAGTGTAAATTCATTCAGTCTTTAGCGCATAAGCTGCTCACCGAACAGCCAGCTACGTAGCTCTTAAACGCATCAGCGTGCATCGGGAGGGTAGCCGGTCGCATATCTAGGATTGTCTGCTTTTATAGTTCATTTCTTCAGTTAGTCTTGCTATGATGGATAGGATGTGTGAACGCTGTATGCAGACGCAGGAAGAACTGGCCGCACTTCGCGAACAGCTGAACGTCCAGTTGGCTACGGTCAATCACCTTCAGGCTGCTGGCTCGGGGTGTAGCGTTGGCGGAGAATATGGTGCGTCGCATGGGACAACTCAAGTGTCACTTGTATTGCCCACGGGCTCTGCTTCCGAGGCGCCTCTAGTGCACACAACGCGGTGGATCCACCCTGACAGCAGGTTGAGTGGCGGATGGTAACGCGTTCGCGTCGCTCGAGGCGGAGGGCGAATGTGGAGACTGGCCGCCTGGTCTCGCCCATTCACCCTGTCAGTGGACAGGTGGCCGCTCTTTCAGCAGGGTCCGAGCAGGCGCACGAGGGGAAGGGTTTACTGGTTACTGGGACCTCCAATGTTAGGCGCGTTATGGAGCTCCTTAGGCAAATAACGTTCAGAGCTGGAAAGGAAGCCACTGTGCACTCGGTATGTCTGTTGGAGGGCCTCATCCGAGATGTGGAGGCGGCCTTGCCTGTGGCTATCGAGCGTGCAGGGTGCAGTCGTCTGCAGGATGTCGCTCACGTCGGCACCAACGACGCCTGTCTCATGGATTCTGAGGCGATCCTCAGTTCTTACAGGCGGCTGGCGGAGGTGGTGAAGACAAATGGACTAGCGCGCGGGGTGTAAGCATGGCTCACAATTCGCAGCATCGTTCCCAGAGTTGATAGGGGTGCTTTGGCTTGGAGCCGAGTTGAGGGTCTCAACCAAAGGCTTCGTCGACTCTGTGACGGTCTTGAGTGCAGATTTCTAGACCTGCGTTATCGGGTGAGGATTTGTAGGACTCCACTTGATAGGTCAGGGGTGCACTACACAAAAGAAGCAGAGTACTAGTGACGTCCACATGAGGTTGGCTAGGTGGTAGTTTGAGGTGCTCTAATGAACACTGCAAGTCAATTGACAACAATGGAAGCCAAACGACGTTCAGAATAAAGGCACTTCGACTGCCACAATTCTATCAGTAAACTGTCGAAGTATTCGTAATAAAGTTCCCGAATTTACTGCCCTCCGGGAAAGTTCTCGCGCTCAAATTATTCTTGGGACTAAGAGCTGACTCAAACCCGAAGTCGAAACCTCTGAGATATTTAGCGACTCGTGGAACGTATATCGGAAAGACAGATTAGGGGCCATAGTGGGAGGAGTTTTCATTGCAGATGACAAAAATATTGTGTTTATTGAGGTCGAAGTTGAGCGTGACAGTAAAGTCATCTGGTCGTGTATAACAAGTGTAGGGGAAACTAAGTTAATTGTTGGATGTTTTTACCTGCCACCGGATTCCGCTGTGGCAGTTCTAGAGTCATTCAAAGAAAGTCTGCGATCAACAGCGCGTAAATACCCAGTTCATGCAATACTACTTGGAGGTGACTTTAACCTGCCGAGTATAGATTGGGATGTCTATGGATTCATTGAAGGGGATACAGATAGACAGCCATGCGAAGTACTTTTGAACACATTTCCTAAATTTGTCTTGAGTAGCTAGCTTGGCAGCCAACATGCAATGGAAATATCTTAGACCTTATAGCTGCGAACGGGCTGGACCTTATCGACATTGTCAGTATAGAAATCGGGATTAGCGATCATGATGTCATTATATCAACTATGATTACAAAATTTAATAAAATAATCAAGAAAACTAGGAGAGTGTTTCTGGTAGATAGAGCAGATAAGCAGTTACTAACATCTCACTTAGACAGTCAATTGGCATCACATAGTTCCAGTAAGATGGATGTAGAGGAATTATGGGAAAAGTTTAAGCAGATTGTAAGTCGTGGTCTGGAGAGTTACGTGCCTGGTATATGGATAAAGGATGGAAAAGACCCACCATGGTTTAATAACTAAATACGGCGGATACTGAGGAAGCAGAGGCTGTTGCTCACTAGGTTAAAAAGTAGACGCACAAATGACGATAAGCGAAGGTTAGTAGAGATTCGTGCGTCTGTGAAAAAATCTATGCGCGAAACATGCAACAACTACCACTGTCACGCCCTAGCAAAAGATCTGGCACAAAAAAACGAGTAAATTCAGGTCGTATGTAAAATCGCTAAGCGGGTCTAAGGCTTCCATTCAGTCCCTTGTTGACCAGTCTGGTGTGGCAGTTGAAGACAGCAAAACGAAAGCTGAAGTTTTAAATTTCACGTTCAAGAAATCGTTCACACAGGAGAACCGTACAAATATACCGCCATTTGAGCAGCGGACAGACTCCCGTATGGACGAAAGAGCAATAAGCATACCTTGCGTACAGAAACAACTGAAAGATTTGAAAGCAAATAAATCACCAGGTCCAGATGGAACCCCAGTTCGATTTTAACAAAGTGTACTCTACGGTATTGGCCCCTTACCTAGTTTGCATTTATCGTGAATCTTTCGCCCAGCACAAAGACCCAAGAGAATGGGAAAAAGCGCAACTGACTCCAGTGTATAAGAAAGGTAAAGGAACGGACCCGCAAAATTACAGACCAATATCCCCAACTTCTGTTTGCTGCATAATGTTTGAAAATGTTTGCAGTTCGAATATAATAAACTTTCTTGGGGCTAAGAAGCTTATGGCCACGAATCAGCACGGTTTAATAACGCATAGCTCGTGCGAAACTCAGCTTGCCTTTTCTCACGCGATATACTGAGGACAATGGATGAAGGGCAACAGGCAGATTTCATATTTCTAGATTTCTGGAAAACATTTGACACTGTGCCCCACTGTAGGCTTTTAACGAAGGTATAGCATACGAAATAAGTTCACAGATATATGCGTTGCTCGAAGACTTGTTAAATAATAGAACCTAGTATGTTGTCCACGATGGCTAGTGTTCATCAGAGACAAGGGTATCGTCATGAATGCCCCAGGGAAGTGTGACTGGACCGCTGTTGTTCTCTGTACATATAAGTGATTTGGCGGACAGGATGGGCAGCAATCTGCGGTTGTTTGCTGATGATGCCGTGGTGTACGGCAAGTTATCGAAGTTTAATGACTATATGGAAATACAAGACGACTTAGACAACATTTCCAGTGGTGTGATGAATGGCAGTTAGTCCTAAATGTGGAAAAATGTAAGTTGATGCGGACGAGTTGGAAGAACAAACCTGTAATGTTCGGATACAGTATTACTAGTGTCCTGCTTGACACAGTCAAGTCCTTTAAATGTCTGGGCGTAACGTTGCAATGCGATATGAGAAACAACGAGCATGTGAAAACAGTGCTAAGAAATGCAAATGATCGACTTCGGTTTACTGCGAGAGTTTTAGGAAATAACGGATCATCTGTAAATGTCACCGCATATAGTATGCTGGTGCGACCTATTCTTGAGTACTACTCGTGTGTGTGGATTCCGTACCAGGTCGGATTGAAGGAAGACGTCGAAGCAATACAGAGCCAGGCTGCTAGATTTGTTACGGGGAGGTCCTAACAACACGTACGTGTTACGGAGATGTTTCGGGAACTCAAATGGGAATCCCTGGAGGGAAGGCGACGTTCTTTTCGAGAAACACTATTGGGAAAATTTAGAGAACTGGCATTTGAAGCTGACTGCCGAACGATTCTATTGCCGCCAACAAACATCGCGCGTAACCACCAAAAAGATAGCATAAGAGAAATTTGGGCTCACACGCTCATACGCAAACCTACATTTGTAGCATTTGTAAACTTAGAGAAAGCTTTTGACAATGTTGATTGGAATACTCTCTTTCAAATTCTGAAAGTGGCAGGGGTAAAATACAGGGAGCGAAAGGCTATTTACAGTTTGTACAGAAACCAGATAGCAGTTATAAGAGTCGAGGGGTATGAAAAGGAAGCAGTGGTTGGGAAGGGAGTGAGACAGGGTTGTAGCCTATCCCCGCTGTTATTCAATCTGTATATTGAGCAAGCTGTGAAGGAAACAAAAGAAAAACTCGGAGTAAGAATTAAAATCCATTGAGAAGAAATAAAAACTTTGAGGTTCGCCGACGACATTGTAATTCTGTCAGAGACAGCAAAGGACTTGGAAGAGCAGTTGAACGGAATGGACAGTGTCTTGAAAGGAGGGTATAAGATGAACATCAACAAAAGCAAAACGAGGATAATGGAATGTAGTCGAATTAAGTCGGGTGATGCTGAGGGAACTAGATCAGGAAATGAGATGCTGGGAGCAAAATAACTGATGATGGTCGAAGTAGAGAGGATATAAAATGTAGACTGGCAATGGCAAGGAAAGCGTTTCTGAAGAAGAAAAATTTGTTAACATCGAGTATAGATTTAAATGTCAGGAAGTCATTTCTGAAAGTATTTGTATGGAGTGTAGCCATGTATGGAAGTGAAACGTGGACGATAAATAGTTTAGACAAGAAGAGAATAGAAGCTTTCGAAATGTGGTGCTACAGAAGAATGCTGAAGATTAGATGGGTAGATCACATAACTAATGAGGAGGTATTGAACAGAATTGGGGAGAAGAGAAGTTTGTGGCACAACTTGACTAGAAGAAGGGATCGGTTGGTAGGACATGTTCTGAGACATCGAGGGATCGCCAATTAGGTATTGGAGGGCAGCGTGGAGGGTAAAAATCGTAGACGGAGACCAAGAGATGAATACACTAAGCAGATTGAGAAGGACGTAGGGTGCAGTAGGTACTGGGAGATGAAGCAGCTTGCACAGGATAGAGTAGTATGGAGAGCTGCATCAAACCAGTCTCAGGACTGAAGACCACAACAACAACGCTTTATTTGCGAATGTAACAGGAGGGGAAATGACAAGTAGTGGTATAGAGTACACACCGCCACGCACCGTACGGTGGCTTGCAAAATATCTACGTACATGTAGGAAAGTGTCTTGAACAAGGTGTGACCCATGTTACCGACGTTTCAGAATACAGTAGCGTGCATAAGAAGTATGTGTTGGACGTCAACATCACGCTGCTTAATAAAAAACGCACTGTACTATATGAATATCTGACATAATGTCGAACTTACACTGTCATCGACTGAAGCTACTTGGCGCTGATAATCACTCGGGAGACTATGACGACAACAACAACAACAACAACAACAAACGGACTGCTACAATATGTTGGGTTACAACAGAAATAATTTTTCTCTATTAAATGTCTCCTGCGTCATTAATAATAAGACAAAAAATGGTAGACGAAAGCCCGAAAGGTGTAGCACCATAATCACATAACAAATAAAAATACACTGAAGTGACAAAAGGCATAGAATACCTCCTACGATCATGCCGAACGTCTTTTGCCAGGCGTAGTGCATCAGATCGACGTGGCATGGTCTCAGCAAGTCGTTGGAAGTCCCCTGCAGAAATATTAAACCACGCTACGTCTATAGCCGAACATAATTGCGAAAGTGTTGCCGGTGCAGGATCTCGTGCATGAACTGGCCTCTCGATTATGTCCGATAAATTTCGATGAGATTCACGTCGGACGATCTGGGTGGCCAAATCATTCTCTCGAATTGTCCAGAATATTCTTCAAACCAATCGCGAACAACTGTAGATCGTTGCCATGGCACACTGTCATCCATAAAAATTCCATCTTTGTTTGGAAACATGAAGTCCATGAATGGCTGAAAATGGTCTCCAAGTAGCCGAACATAACCATTTCCAGTCAATGATGGGTTCATTTCAAGTAGAGGACCCAGTCCATTCCATGTAAAAACTGTCCACACCATTATGGACCCATACCAGCTTGCACAGTGCTTTATTGACAACTTGGGTCCATGGCTTCATAGGGTATGCGCAACACTCGAACTCCACCATCCGCTCTTACCAGCTGAAACTGGGATTTATCTGCCCAAATCACGGTTCTCCAGTCGTCTAGGGTCCAACCGATGTGGTCACGAGGCGACGAGAGGCTCTGCAGGCGAGTGGTGCTATTAGCAAAAGCACTCACGTCGGTCGTCTGCAGCCATGGCCCATTTACGCCAAATTTCGTCGCTCTGTCCTTACGATTTCGTTCGTCGTGCGTCCCACATTTATTTCTGCGGCTATTTCACGCACTGTTCTCTGTCTATTAGCACGGAGAACTCTAAGCAAACGCCGCTGCTTTCGTCCGTTAAGTGAAGGCCGTCGACCACTGTGTTGCTCGTGGAGTAATAATGCCTGAAATTTTGTATTCTCGGCACACTCTTGACACTGTGGACCGCGAAATATTGAATTCCCTAGTTATTTCCGAAATGGAATGTTCCTTGCGTCTAGCTCCAACCACCATTCCGCGTTCAAAGTCTGTTAAATCCCGTCGTGCGGCCATAATCACGTCCGAAACCTTTTGTCGTGAATCACCTGAGTACATATGACAGCTCAACCAGTGCACTGCCCTTTTATACCTTCCGTACGCAATACTACCACGATCTATATATATATACGCATATCGCTATCTCATGACATCTGTGTATGTAAACCAAAGATTATGTGACTTGTTGAAGCTACGAATAACCAAGTCCAACGTGACTCGTAGTATTCCCGACCAATTACCTCAGTTCACCAGTTACGCTGCTCCTATGCTCATGAGCCGAAACATCATGACCACTGCCCATCACGAAACTGAATGTCACGTGGTGTCGTTGTCGTGACTCGTGACGCAGTAAGGAAAGTTTATAAGCCGGGAAGAGGCGTTTGGGGAATTATTCTAGTGACGATATGGGCCGAAAATGGGAACATCGACTGACGTAAGCGACTTCGACAAAGAGCAGAGTGCTATGACCGGTTGCCTGGGAAAGAGCATATCGAAAATGGCGAAGCTGGTCTGCTGTCCGATTACTACTGTCGTAAGCATGTATGGAAAGAGGTTGAAAGACAGTGGAACCACGAGTAGACGACTAGGTAATGCACGTCTATGCTTATCACAGAACGTGGAAATTGTAGGTTTGCCCGTTCTGTAAAGCTGCATATGCGGCGATCTGTGGCAGATATGAAGAATAGAGTACAATGCTAGCACAGGCACAAGTGTTTCAGAGTACACTTTTCACCACCCACTGTTAAACACGGGGCTCCGCAGCAGGACATCCTTAAGCGTTCCCACGATGACACAACGAAATCGTTAATTACGTGGGCACAGGATCATCAAGATAGGACAGTGTCAACGAGTAGCCTGGTCGAATAAATTATGTTTCTTGTTACACCAGATTGATGTTCCTGTCCAGGAACGCTATCATTCAACCGAACGGCTACTCGAAACGTGCACAACGTCACGGAGGAGGCAGTGTGATGTTATGGGGAACATTCACATGGCCTTTTATCAGACCTTTGGTAGTAACTGAAACCAGCACATCTGTGGACTAGATGAACAATATTGTGGATCACCTCCATCCCTTCATGCTTGATGTCTTTCCCCTACGGCGCTGGCACCTTCGTACAGGATAACTGTCCGTGTCACAAGGCCAGAAAAGCCCTACAGTGGTTTGAGGAACATGGTACGTTATTGTCTCGTGAACCACATTCGCCTGATATGAACCGATGGAACACATGTGGTATGGTTTCTAGAGCCAGCTCCGCGCCCTCAAATCAGCGGCCCTTAATTTGTGGGAATTGCGTGGCCTGTACGTAGACATGTAGTGCCTCATACCTCTAAGAACCTACCAATAACTTATCGAATCCATGCCATGCAAAATCACTATCATATTGTGGTCCATAGGAGATCGATAGCGCTGTTAATCAGATTTTCATGTTTTGTCTCATTAGCACGAGGGGTTTATTTGACTGTTGAAAGCAAATGGGTTATCCACTACTGACTTGCTAGGCCTATTGTAGCTTCACCAGAGCCCATTTGGCCGTCGCTTTTCGGGGTTCCTGTACGGCCTTCACAGCTACCATAGCTGTCTCGGGGCACACACAGTGCACACTATACTTCGCCCCTTCAGGTAATCACCTACTTCACGCCGTTGCCCGTCTCCCATGACGCTACGCGAGGTAGCCGCGCGGTCTGTGACGCCTTGTCACGGTCCGTGCAGCTCCCCCTCGGAGCTTCGAGTCCTCCCTCGGGCGTGGGTGTGTGTGTTGTCCATAGTGTAAGTTACTTTAAGTTAGATTAAGTAGTGTGTAGGCTTAGGGACCGATGACCTCAGCAGTTTGGTCCCATAAGACCTTACCACTAATTTCAAAGTCTCCCATGACGTGGACGAGGGTTGGACTCGCGGGAGATACGAAACATCCTGCAGATCAAGCCCCTAAAATAAACTAAGAGAAATAAGATTTAATTGTTTGGCCACATTAAAAGAACGAGACGAGAAAGGCTTCCGAGAAAAGTCCTAGAATGGATTGAATCTGGACGAAGACCAATTGGAAGATAACGAACAAGATGGGGAGACCGGATAATGGATGATCTGAACTGAAGAAGATTGCAATGGGAGGAGATTCTAAATGACAGACTATGGGAGAAAAGAGAAACTTAGAAGAGGCTCTGTGAACGACCTGCACCCGGCCGGAGTGGCCGTGCGGTTCTAGGCACTACAGTCTGGAATCGAGCGACCGCTACTGTCGCAGGTTCGAATCCTGCCTCGGGGATGGATGTGTATGATGTCCTTAGGTTAGTTAGGTTTAATTAGTTCTAAGTTCTAGGCGACTGATGACCTCAGAAGTTAAGTCGCATAGTGCTCAGAGCCATTTGAACCATTTTTTGAACGACCTGCGTAAGCAGAAACATTTCAACAAGAAGAAGGAGAAGTAAGACGAGACTTTAAAATGCTATACACTGTTTTGGCAGGCCAAGTAACTTTTATCGAATGCTACACTTTACTTTAAAGTGACACAGATACGTAACCTATTTTTCAACATAGTCACCAGGTCTATGTAAACAACGGTCAGAACGTTCTACTAATCGTTAGATTTCTCGGCGATCGAAATCTTTTTCTTGCACAAGGAGCCGTTCAAAAAGCGCTGTGTGAACGTCATCACTGGAAATCTCTTTCCACTCAGATTCTTCTTTCAGCTTGCTGAAAAGATAAAAAACCGCATGGTGCAAGATCTGGACTTGGTTCAAATGGCTCTGAGCTCTATGGGACTTAACTTCTGAGGTCATCAGTCCCCTAGAACTATTTAAACCTAACTAACCTACGGACATCACACACATCCATGCCCGAGGCAGGATTCGAACCTGCGACCGCAGCGGTCGCGCGTTTCCAGACTATAGCGCCTAGAACCGCTCGGCCACTCCGGCCGGCGATCTGGACTTCTCGACCAGCATCAGGCACATCAGTGCGGTCCTGGTCAAATTGTTGGCACCATTTCACTTTGACAGGACGCAACATTGCATTTGATTCATAAACAACTAGAATTTCACGATGGATCTGTGTGCAACGTAGACGTTTTGCCCAAAAGAATCGTACTATCCAACCTACTTCAAATCTGGAGCACGTTACCAGTTGCCGTGCCGTTTCAGTCGCACACTAATAACCTACTATCCATACTGCAGTAGAACTGCGTCTACAGGAAACGCGGAACATGTACTGTTTTCTGACAACGCGCCACTCTCCTTGCAGTATGGTCTTAGCATGGGATGATGTGTGTTACTTTCTCAAGTCCCTACGTATGTTTACACGTAGCGTTTAGTGCGCGACGGTTTGGGAGTGTGCTCGACATGTGGATGTACTGAAGAAAGTTCTCAAGTGGCTGTAAGCTACGCAGCAAGCAGTCCACTGGCTTCATGGTGCCGCTGTGCGGTGCGCCGGGGTTCACGAGTGAAGCACCGCAGGTGCGCGGGCGTACTCTGGCGCGGCGAAGTTGTTGCGTCTTACCTGGCCCTCACGTACTCAGGCGAGACGGAATGAAGTCCCACGTGAAGGTCGTACATCTTACCGATGCCAGTTGAATAAGAGCGCTGGCCTCCTTGCTAGGCCGCACATATAATTCGTTCCGATAAGAGCAGCATAAGCAAACAATCTTGTTGTTCAAATGGTTCAAATGGCTCTGAGCACTATGGGACTCAACTTCTGAGGTCATAAGTCCCCTAGAACTTAGAACTACTTAAACCTAACAAACCTACGGACATCACACACATCCATGCCCGAGGCAGGATTCGAACCTGCGACCGTAGCGGTCATGCGGTTCCAGACTGTAGCGCCTAGAACCGCTCGGCCACTCCGGCCGGCCAATCTTGTTGTATTAAGCTGATAACAGACATGAATCGAGGCCAGTATGAAGTTAGCCACGCACAGAAAAGTAAGGTTTCGGTTTAACATCGCGTGGACGACGATGTCATCAGAGATATGTCTCTACCTTGGATGGGCTAGAATGGTGACGGAAAAATAAAATCATCCCTTGCCATATGTTTGTCTTTTGCCACTGCTACCCAGACAGCCTGAATGCAGAACTGCTGACTGTTTTAATTTCAAGTCTGACGTCAGATAACAAATGACAAAAGAAATATTTTTTCGTATGATACAATTAGAAATGTACAGTTTTCGGATTTTTTCCTGCGGTTATACTGAGAATCCTTGCTTCTTGCCAAATTTCATGATTCTACGCCAACGAGTACCGAGCCAGGTGGGCACGTATGACATTCGTAGTTTTTTGGGCCCAAGACAAAATAAAAACAAAACAAAAATACTGAGTCAGGTGCATAGCGGCTAGCACACTGGACTCGTATTCGGGAGGACGATGGTTCAAACGAACGTCCCGCCATCCTGATTTAGGTTTCCGTGATGTTCCTAAATCGCTTCAGACAAATGCCGGTATGGTTTCTTTGAAAGGGCACCGTCGACTTCCTTCCCCATCCTCCCCTAATCCGATGACCTCGCTGTTTGGTCCCCTCCCCCAAATCAACCAACCAACCAACTAATAAGTATCAACGTACGTAACACAAAATGGCCATATCTTTTCGTTGCATTGACTTAGAAGCTTACATTTTTTACGCTGCCAAGAGTCTATAGATCTTAGTATGAGACATAAATTTAAACTTGATACCGTTCCCGTTCCAGAGAAAAAGTAATCTTAACAGACGGAGGTACAGAAAGACGGCCAGACAGTCTGCCTGATAACAAATGACAATTTTTTTTCGTATGATATAAATACAAATTTACAATTGTTGGATTTTTTCCTTTGTTCATATTGCCAACTTTTCTTTTTGCACAAATTCACGATTGATTGCACTAAATTAGAAGCTTCAATGTTTTACACCATCATGGGACCGTAGACTTGAATATGTGACGATAAATTTCAACTTGATTCCAGAAAAAAAGGGTTTTTAACAGTCAGACAGACAGTCAGACAGACAGACGACAAAGTGATCCTGTAAGGGTTCCGCTTTCACCGACTGAGGTACGGAAAGCTAATAAAACGCTGCCTGCAGCGCACGGCGCTGCCCGGGATGTTTAATATCTGCCACACAAAGTGATTGGCGATGTGCCTTGTTGGTACTCACAGCGAATGCAAGCCACTTGGGAAACTGCGATCGCTTTTAAATCAAAAGGCATACTTAAATCACTGGCTATCAACAGAATGCGAGGAATGAATACACCTTCACCTTCGACAGCTTGCCTTGTTCCGTTACATATTTAACAACGGTAACTAATCAATAAATAAGAATTTACAGTCATGTTTCTGTCACATTCTCGAGCTTTCGCTCGTCCCGCATTCTAATTAGGTTTGGTAGTATTACATGCAAGGCGGTTATCGCCTCTGTAATTTATGCAAAAAATGGTTCAAAAGGTTCTGAGCACTATGGGACTTAACATCTGAGGCCATCAGTCCCCTAGAACCTAGAACTACTTAAACCTAAGTAACCTAAGGACATCACACACATCAATGCCCGAGGCAGGATTCGAACTTGCGACCGTAGCGGTCGCGCGGTTCCAGACTGAAGCGCCTACAGCGGCCACAGCGGCCGGCTATAATTTATTCTCACAATAGGAATTACATTCAGTTTACCACGTTATGTTTACTTTGTTAGGCATTTAATTTTTCATTAATCTTCTTCATTGTTTCATCTAAATGTAATAATTTGTAGTAAATCGGCAAAGAACTTAAAAGAGTTTTTTTTGGGACAACCTTTCCCCGTTATATATTACATACATACATGTTTCAAGTCAGATTACGAAATCTTATGTAGACAGTGATCTTCCTCTTGTCTTGAAGGTAAAGTGTGCCAGTTCTCATCAAGACTGAAATTAAACTGTAGATACGTATAAATTACAAACGAACGAACAAACGGGCACTCTATTTATATATGTATATAGATTCGGATTGGACCTAGGACAGTTCTTGAGCAGCTCGTCAAATAAACGAAATTCAAAAGATTTATTTTTGAGTTTCTGGCGGAACGAGTTGGAACAATGGTAACGAGATTGGAATTATATGCAGGAGAAACGGGATTCAGACTCGCTATACAGCAATCCGTCGTTTCGTCACGTTACTTAAGGTGAACGCCGAGATGGTTTCTTTGACATGGATACGGATGATTTTTCTTCCCTATTCCTGGCTGATTTCAACCAGGGCTCCACCTCTAATGATTTCTTCGTTTAACAGCCATCTTCCATCTTTTCCCTACGAGTCCTGAATCAGCGGACTGTAGGACGATACACTGCAGTATTTAATCTAGATTTCCCTTCTATATTTTATATGAAAATCACTAACATCTATAGCGCTTATAAGTCTCTGAATACGATGTAGTACATGCTGAACTCGCCGGCCGAAGTGGCCGTGCGGTTAAAGGCGCTGCAGTCTGGAACCGCAAGACCGCTACGGTCGCAGGTTCGAATCCTGCCTCGGGCATGGATGTTTGTGATGTCCTTAGGTTAGTTAGGTTTAACTAGTTCTAAGTTCTAGGGGACTAATGACCTCAGCAGTTGAGTCCCATAGTGCTCACAGCCATTTTTGAACATGCTGAACGTCCACCGTATCTGTGCATAGTTTCTTTGCGGGATGAATAAGATGATGTTTGTGTACACTAAGGTGACAGGAGTCATGTGATAGCGATACGGACACATACAAATGGAGACAATATCGCGTACACAAGGCATGAAAGGGTAGTGTATTGGCAGAGCTGTCATTTGCACTCAAGTGATTCACGTGAAAAGGTTTCCGACGTGATTATGGCCGCACGACGGGATTTAACAGACTTTGAAAGCGAAATGGCAGTTGGAGCCAGACGCATGGGCTACTCCATTTCGGAAATCATTTAGGAGTTCAACGTACCGAGATCCACAGTGTCAAAAGTGTGCCAGAATACCAAATATCGGACATTACCTCCAACACAGTGGCCGATGGCCTTCGCTTAACGACCGAGAGCAGAGGTGTTTGCGTAGAATTGTCACTGTTAGCAGAGAAGCAATACTGCATGAAATAACCGCAGAAATCAATGTGGGACGTACGATGAACGTATTCGTTAGGACAGGGCGGCGAAATTTGGCGTTAATGGGCTACGGAAGCACACAACCGACGCGAATGCCTTTGCTGACGCCTAACAGCATGACACCGCCCGCAGCGCCTCTCCTGGGCTCGGGGCTATACCGGCTGGACCCTAGACGACTGAAGAATCGTGGCCTGGTCAGATGAGTCCCGATTTCAGTTGGTAAGAGCAGATAGTGGGGTTTGAGTGTGGTGCAGACACCACAAAGCCATGAATCCCAGTTATCAACAAAGCACTGTGCAAGCTGGTGATGGCTGCATAATACTGTGGGCTGTTTTTACATGGAATGGACTGGGTCCGCTTGTCCTATTGAACCAATCATTGTCTGGAAATGGTTCTGTTCGGCTGCTTGAAGAATTTGAAGAATATTCTGGACAGTTGGAACGAATGATTTCGCCACCCAGATCGCCCGAAATGAATCCCATGGGACATGCGTGGCACATAATCGAGAGGTCAGTTCGTTATCAAAATCCTGCACCGGCAGCACTTTCGCAATTATGGACGACTATAGAGGCAGCATGGTTCAATTTTCCTACAGGGGACTTCCAACGACTTGTTGAGTCCGTGCCACGTCTAGCTGCTGCACTACGGCGGGCAAAATGAGGTCCGACACGACATTAGGAGGTATCTCATGACTTTTGTGACTTCAGTGAATCTGTTGCAGTTGGTGCAGGATCGAATGCAATACGTTCTGAAGAGTCTTCCTTATTGCTGACATCAGAAGTTGCGATTACACTTTAGTTCTTCGTAACGATTTCTGAAATTATGTGGGAATAAAATCGTGTTGTTGTCATGGCCTTCAGTCCTAAGGTGGATTTGCACCTTCGTCTGTCCCGTGAAAGTCTGTTCTTCTCTAAGTACTGCAACCGGCATCCATTTGAACCTGCTTACTGTAGTCAGACCTTTGTCTTCCTCTACATTTTTACTCCTACACTTCCCTCCAACGACAAACTGGCGACTTCTTGATGACTCAGGATGTGGCCTACCAAGCGATGCCTTCTTTTCAGCCAAGTTATGCTACAAAATTGATTTCTACTAAATTCGATTCGGTACCTACTCACTAGTTATCCTACCTATCCATCTAGTCTTCAGGGTTATTCAGTAGCATCAGATTTTCAAAAACTTCTATTCTCTTCTTGTTTGCATTATTTATCGTAAATGTTTCACTTCCGTACAATCCTACAATTCAGGCAAATATTTTCGGAAAATACTTCTTAATACTTAATTTACATTCCACGTCAAACAATTTCTCTTTTTCATAAACACATTTCTTGATATTACCACAATGCATTTAATATACAGTCTATTCGGTCATCATGTTATTTTGTTGCCCAAATAACAAAAATCGTCTACTACTTTTAATATCTCTTTTTCCCAATCTAATCCCCTCTGCGTTATCTGCTTTAATTCGACTACATTCCATTACTTTTGTTTCACTTTTGCTGATATCCATCTTATAACCTCACATCAGGTCGCTGTCCATTCCTTTCAATTGGCCTTGCAAATTCTTTGCCGTCTCTTGACATTAACAAAATTCCACCGGGAATCCTCAAAGGTTTTGCGTGTTCTTCCAGAACCTTAATTGCCTCTCCAAATGTCTCTCTGGTTTCCTTTACTGTTTGCTCAATGTAAATTCGAGTATATTGGTGTTAATAAAACATAACTTTATGCATTTGACCAATATTTATTCCGTTTCTATATACATTACTAGCAACCTGCCCCAGCTTCTCTCGGGTAGCACAAAGTATCCACGGCCGGACGACTCGTCAGTGGTAGAGGTAACAAATTATGTGCAAAAATCTTCTGTTATCTGTTAGTGAAAACGTATCAAAATCCCTACAATATTTGCTGAGATTAACCTTCACATACAGACTGAAAGAAGCGGCGAGAGACTTTAATTTGTAAAATGTATGGATACTGAAGACTGATATAACCATATTTGCACCACGAATGCACAGTAATGCCTTTCTGGTATTTTGTGTGCGTCTGTATGGACAGCACGGCGGCTCCGCCAGCCTTGATACGCTGATTATATTAATACACAAGCTGAAAGACTAAATTTTTACCACACTGGTATCAGATGAAAAACATACTGATAAGCTGTGGATGACACGTGCTTACTCATACCTCATATGTTTACGTTAATCATTAATATCCCTTATGTACTGTCTGGGAATGGCCAACGACCTGAACTAGTCGCAATGTGAACATAATTAAGTCGATATTGAGGAGCCGAGGTGGAACATGTGCTATATTCATCTCAAAACACATGGAGGGTGCGGAGCCTGGAGTCAACAAAATAGATAATTACAGTGGAGAAATAGCTGTTTGAAATGTGGGCATGCGGAACATGTGGTTAGCACCCGACGGTGCTTAAGGTACACGTTACGAGCTTGAACAAGTCTTGAAGATGAGACACGGAATAACCTTAAGAGATATAATTCTTAATAGAAAGTAAGAACAAGAGATTGCCTACTGATATTTCGTTTGAGGTTTCCTTCCCTCGCAGTCCGTATATCTAGGAAAACTTACAGTTGTGTGCAGTGGTCACGGTTTTTTTCTTATTTTTTTCTGTATAAAAGCGTATACACCAATTTTACACACTTCATCTCTCAGTTGTCAGAATCGGGCATTCCAGAAATTATTTTTGGGTAACGTATCGCACCTTTCCTCTGGTATCCATTGGACTACCATTCGAATTTTTCATAAAACTCTCTTATAGTGGAAATAGGAAGTATTAATCTGTATTAAACGTCGCCAGCTAAGCACGAGACCGAGTGTCGCCGCAGTATAAAACTGAAGTGGCGGTTGATGAGTTGAGCAATTGAGCGTATCCGGACAGTAGGAGAGCCGTGGCCTATATTCGCTAGCTGCAGCCAGTCCCAGACGCCTGCAGTCCGAAATCAATAGCGAGCCAGACACCAACTCCGGGCCAACTGCATTATTTGGCCTTGAAGCATGTGCACCTCCCGCCTAAGCTTAAAATGTCCGCCACGGTGCGGTCGTGCAGCACTGGCGGCCGTGGGTCGAACCCCAGCAACAATGAATCTTACATATGCTTGACATCGTTCGAATGTGGCGGGGGGGGGGGGGGGTGAGGTCTAGAATAACGTGAAATATAGAAGTAAAACCTTCAGCAGCCAAGATCGCTATTTGTAATTTTATTTCTGATTAGCAGTTTTGGCAAACCTAAGTTGCATATAATCGGATCGTGTCTTTCATCTGTTGTGTGAACATGAGCTTGTGCAGTCGGTGCAACATGCATAATATTTTATTTAAATCCTGTTTTATTACTGACATTGTGATGCATCATTGGCTGTATGTTCCTGGAATGACGTAATACGTCTTGAAAGGATTAGCGTGCGTATGATGGAGATGAATTGAGATGTATTTGCATATAACCCGAAGATGACAACTTAGACTTGCCAAAACAGGTCATCAGAAATAAAATTATAATTAGCGATCTAGGCTGTTGGAGTTTTAACCTCTATATTTAACAATGAATTTGTTATTTTCCATGAATTTGCTAGAGAGCTCCTTTACGTAAACCCATTTAAGATGCTGCATACGGTATGTAACATGTCTGAATCAGTGGTAGCGGCAGAAGTCTCACCTATTTAGAATGTGACCTTTCCAAATGGTTCAAATGGCTCTGAGCACTATGGGACTTAACATCTTAGGTCAGCAGTCCCCTAGAACTTAGAACTACTTAAACCTAACTAACCTAAGGACATCACACACATCCATGCCCGAGGCAGGATTCGAACCTGCGACCGTAGCAGTCCCGCGGTTCCGGACTCCAGCGCCTAGAACCGCACGGCCACCACGGCGGGCCTTTTCCAAATGAAATGCAACGTTCAGCAAGAACATAATAACTGCTTTACTGTCCCTCTAAAGCCTGTAACATATTTTTTAACCCTCGATTTCTAAAACCTCATAAATTTGTGACTGCAGTTATTACCATTTCACGGTTCCCGCCTATCTGGTGTTGTCAGTATACAGTGTAAAGCAGGGCATTTTGTACGTGACCTACCATTTGATACCTTATAATTGTAATTAACTAGTGCATAAACTATATATTATGACTTCCTTGGAATAAAATATGGAGTATTAAAATTTACGATAGTTTAGTAACAATGTAACATTTTCCCTCTGTAGTGGTCTGCGGTTAAGCATGAGTTATTCAGGTTCATTAAATTCCTGGAAATCGCTATACACTAATATTATTTCGGTATCAATCCTACGACAGGCTACGACTTACAATATTTCAATAGCTATTTAGTACGGTTGCAGGTACGAAGCTTTTTGATTTAGTTCATTATAAATAAACTGATTTAACATCTTTGTTGTTTATAACGCCAAAAGCATTTACTGGACTCAGTCTCAAATTTTATTCACATTTTTATACCACCATGTAACATATGTGTAATGGGAACATTCTTGAGTTGATGGTTAGTGACACTTGACATTTAGGTATTGGCACATGTGAAATACTACGTGAACCCTAACACGACTGACAAAATTGCGGAAGTTGTGAAGGAATATTTTGTCAGCATTTTGGTATGCGTGATCCGTTGTCTCCTGTGAGTCTTTACAGAGTTATAGTGTAATTATATTGTACTCAGGACGTTAACCCCCACCGAACCAGGTGCTTAGCACACTGGACACCCATTCGGGAGACGGTTCCAATCCACGTCAGACCATCCAGATTTATATTTTCCGTTATTTTCCTAAATCACCTCAAACAATGGTTCTTCGAAGGGGGACAGCCAACTTCCTTCCCCTCCCTGAAGCAAACCAAGCCTGTAATCAAACGACCTCAATGTCGACGGGACGTTAAATTTTACACTGTCTTCCTTCCGTCCCTCCTTGTTTGTTACGCCAATTATCATTGTTTCTGTTGACTAAAATTCTTCTGGGTGTTGCACCGCGTCATTGCATAAAATAGTTTAACTATAAACTGTAAAACCAACGTTTCGACAGTATTGCAACGGCCTTTCTCAGGGTAAGACTGGTTTCGTTGGAGGAAAGGTGCCTCTATCTATTGCAGACGATCGGCTTCGGTAGGTCATATTTGAGAAACTTTATTAGTCCTAGAACACAGGGTGTTCGGAAATTCCCGTTACAAACTTTTAGAACTTGTAGAGGAAAGTGTCTACGTAAGATTCTGTAGTGGAGCCCACGTCCAAAAACGTACCGTTTCCGTGCCATAACCATTTGAAATCATGTTGGTGACGCGACCACATTTACAAGTAATTGATTAGGTGTGACCCAGTACATCACTTGTTTTAGAATTCCACCCATTAACAGCCAAAGAAATTGCTCGCGTACTCGTTGATGGGTTCTCTTCAACGTGATTCAGTATGGCCTTTTCCAATTCGGGTATGCTGTGTCTCCTTGGCGCACCACAGTCACACCTGCTGACGGTAAAGGTACCCTCTCTCGATGCCGTTGCGTAATTGTGGCGGAAAGAGTATGCGATGAGGTCGGACGTTTTGGAGAACGCTCTTGATAAAGGCGACGAGCAGTTCTTCCATTACCGCGAGCTTCGCCATTCAAACGGTCACGTCGTTGTATTCTGCAAACGTGTACTCAACCATGTTGCTCCAACTCTCAGAGACTCGTGAATGAGGGACGAACTAGGTCAGAGAGGTAGGACGGACCTCAAATGACGTCAGTCAATACGACGTAACCACCCGCCTCCACGACTACCCTGTTGCATACGTACCGAGCAAACATACATTCAAATGGCTGTAGCACGGAAATGGTACGTTACCGGACATGGGTTCCAGTTCAAAATATTATGCACTCACTCCTCTCTATAAGTCCTAGAAGTCTGTAACGGGAATTTCCGAATACCCTATGTAATAGGTTAGTCATAATGAAAGGGAGTGGTTAGGGAAGAAACTATTCGTAGCCTCGCCAGCGTATCACTGATGTGCGACAGGCTGAAAATCAGCGCTTGGTTTCTGATGGGCATGATTTCTTCCTGGTGTGCGCGGAAATACACTCTGTAGCTGTTTGTTTAGGCTGACCCGTTCGTGCCCGGTGAGACTACTGCCCCGTGAACGGTCGCGGCCCATTGGACTGGGATAGCCGGCAGCCAGAACGCTGTAAGTTTGTAGCCGCCTTCTCTATTGATGCTGTCGGGCTGCTTAATAATTTAAGTCACCTCTCAAATTTTGCGTTGGTGCGTTGCAACTGTACTCGGGCTCATTCACTACCTATTCTTCACGTCGCTCATCTGCAAAGGGGGTTGGTAGTGAACGGTTGCATTTGCGCCCCTATACTGAGTCATATATTGGGTAGCCTTTGAACAGTAGTGAATTGAATACACAATTGTCTATACTACAACCGTGCGCAAAATCAGGTGCACTATACAAGTTCAGGCAACGACCTTACCGCAGTGGATACACCGGTTCCCTTCTGATCACCGAAGTTAAGCGCTGTCGGGCATGGCCGGCACTTGGATGGGTGACCATCCGGGCCGCCATGTGCTGTTGCCATTTTTCGGGGTGCACTCAGCCTCATGATGCCAATTGAGGAGCTACTCGACCGAATAGTAGCGGCTCCGGTCAAAAAAAAACCATCGTAACGACCGGGAGAGCGATGTGTTGACCACACGCCCCTCCTATCCGCATCCTCAGCTGAGGATGACACGGCGATCGGATGGTCCCGATGGGCCACTTGTGGCCTGATGACGGAGTGCTTTATACAAGTTCAGATTGAAAATTATTTAAACAAACACTTCTAACTTTGTGGCCCTGCAATTAAACTTCATAAATAAATCCGATCTGAATAAATGATAATCGATGCAACTGCTACACATGGTTTATTGTCTCGCACCTATACACTTTCACGTTGTTCCTTCACAGTTTATTCGCATACACTGGCGTCCATGCTTACACCCGCGGCACTTTTCCGCTCCGAACTTACCACCACAACGTACAACGACCAAAAAACCCACTTTCACGCTCATATCCCTAATCCTGAGTCTGGTCACGTGACACTACATTAATGAAAATAAGTCCCAAACATGGCCACAATTCGTTTACAATTTTATAAGATTTAAATCCCCCCCATGAACCATGGACCTTTCCGTTGGTGGGGAGGCTTGCGTGCCTCAGCGATACAGATGGCCGTACCGTAGGTGCAACCACAACGGAGGGGTATCTGTTGAGAGGCCAGACAAACATGTGGTTCCTGAAGAGGGGCAGCAGCCTTTTCGGTAGTTGCAGGGGCAACAGTCTGGATGATTGACTGATCTGGCCTTGTAACATTAACCAAAACGGCCTTGCTGTGCTGGTACTGCGAACGGTTGAAAGCAAGGGGAAACTACAGCCGTAATTTTTCCCGAGGACATGCAGCTCTACTGTATGATTAAATGATGATGGCGTCCTCTTGGGTAAAATATTCCGGAGGTAAAATAGTCCCCCATTCGGATCTCCGGGCGGGGACTACTCAAGAGGACGTCGTTATCAGGAGAAAGAAAACTGGCGTTCTACGGATCGGAGCGTGGAATGTCAGATCACTTAATCGGGCAGGTAGGTTAGAAAATTTAAAAAGGGAGATGGATAGGTTAAAGTTAGATATAGTGGGAATTAGTGAAGTTCGGTGGCAGGAGGAACAAGACTTTTGGTCAGGTGATTACAGGGTTATAAATACAAAATCAAATAGGGGTAATGCAGGAGTAGGTTTAATAATGAATAAAAAAATAGGAGTGCGGGTTAGCTACTACAAACAGCGTAGTGAACGCATTATTGTGGCCAAGATAGACACAAAGCCCATGCCTACTACAGTAGTACAAGTTTATATGCCAACTAGCTCTGCAGATGATGAAGAAATAGATGAAATGTATGATGAGATAAAAGAAATTATTCAGGTAGTGAAGGGAGACGAAAATTTAATAGTCATGGGTGACTGGAATTCGTCAGTAGGAAAAGGGAGAGAAGGAAACATAGTAGGTGAATATGGATTGGGGGGAAGGAATGAAAGAGGAAGCCGCCTTGTAGAATTTTGCACAGAGCATAACTTAATCATAGCTAACACTTGGTTCAAGAATCATGAAAGGAGGCTGTATACATGGAAGAAGCCTGGAGGTACTGACAGGTTTCAGATAGATTATATAATGGTAAGACAGAGATTTAGGAACCAGGTTTTAAATTGTAAGACATTTCCTGGGGCAGATGTAGATTCTGACCACAATCTATTGGTTATGAACTGCAGATTGAAACTGAAGAAACTGCAAAAAGGTGGGAATTTAAGGAGATGGGATCTGGATAAACTGAAAGAACCAGAGGTTGCACAGAGTTTCAGGGAGAGCATTAGGGAACAATTGACAGGAATGGGGGAAAGAAATACAGTAGAAGAAGAGTGGGTAGCTCTGAGGGATGAAGTGGTGAAGGCAGCAGACGATCAAGTAGGTAAAAAGACGCGGGCTAATAGAAATCCTTGGGTAACAGAAGAAATATTGAATTTAATTGATGAAAGGAGAAAATATAAAAATGAAGTAAATGAAGCAGGCAAAAAGGAATACAAACGTCTCAAAAATGAAATCGACAGGAAGTGCAAAATGGCTAAGCAGGGATGGCTAGAGGACAAATGTAAGGATGTAGAGGCTTGTCTCACTAGGGGTAAGATAGATACTGCCTACAGGAAAATTAAAGAGACCTTTGGAGAGAAGAGAACCACTTGTATGAATATCAAGAGCTCAGATAGCAACCCAGTTCTAAGCAAAGAAGGGAAAGCAGAAAGGTGGAAGGAGTATATAGAGGGTTTATACAAGGGCGATGTACTTGAGGACAATATTATGGAAATGGAAGAGGATGTAGATGAAGATGAAATGGGAGATAAGATACTGCGTGAAGAGTTTGACAGAGCACTGAAAGACCTGAGTCAAAACAAGGCCCCGGGAGTAGACAACATTCCATTAGAACTACTGATGGCCTCGGGAGAGCCAGTCATGGCAAAACTCTACCATCTGGTGAGCACGATGTACGAGACAGGCGAAATACCCCCAGACTTTAAGAAGAATATAATAATTCCAATCCCAAAGAAAGCAGGTGTTGACAGATGTGAAAGTTACCGAACTATCAGTTTAATAAGTCACAGCTGCAAAATACTAACGCGAATTCTTTACAGACGAATGGAAAAACTGGTAGAAGCCGACCTCGGGGAAGATCAGTTTGGATTCCGTAGAAATGTTGGAACACGTGAGGCAATACTGACCTTACGACTTATCTTGGAAGAAAGATTAAGAAAAGGCAAACCTACGTTTCTAGCATTTGTAGACTTAGAGAAAGCTTTTGACAATGTTGACTGGAATACTCTCTTTCAAATTCTGAAGGTGGCAGGGGTAAAATACAGGGAGCGAAAGGCTATTTACAATTTGTACAGAAACCAGATGGCAGTTATAAGAGTCGAGGGGCATGAAAGGGAAGCAGTGGTTGGGAAAGGAGTGAGACAGGGTTGTAGCCTCTCCCCGATGTTATTCAATCTGTATATTGAGCAAGCAGTAAAGGAAACAAAAGAAAAATTCGGAGTAGGTATTGAAATTCATGGAGAAGAAGTAAAAACTTTGAGGTTCGCCGATGACATCGTAATTCTGTCAGAGACAGCAAAGGACTTGGAAGAGCAGTTGAACGGAATGGACAGTGTCTTGAAAGGAGGATATAAGATGAACATCAACAAAAGCAAAACGAGGATAATGGAATGTAGTCAAATTAAGTCGGGTGATGCTGAGGGAATTAGATTAGGAAATGAGACACTTAAAGTAGTAAAGGAGTTTTGCTATTTAGGGAGTAAAATAACCGATGATGGTCGAAGTAGAGAGGATATAAAATGTAGACTGGCAATGGCAAGGAAAGCGTTTCTGAAGAAGAGAAATTTGTTAACATCGAATATAGATTTAGGTGTCAGGAAGTCGTTTCTGAAAGTATTTGTATGGAGTGTAGCCACGTATGGAAGTGAGACATGGACGATAACTAGTTTGGACAAGAAGAGAATAGAAGCTTTCGAAATGTGGTGCTACAGAAGAATGCTGAAGATAAGGTGGGTAGATCACGTAACTAATGAGGAGGTATTGAATAGGATTGGGGAGAAGAGAAGTTTGTGGCACAACTTGACTAGAAGAAGGGATCGGTTGGTAGGACATGTTCTGAGGCATCGAGGGATCACAAATTTAGCATTGGAGGGCAGCGTGGAGGGTAAAAATCGTAGAGGGAGACCAAGAGATCAATACACTAAGCAGATTCAGAAGGATGTAGGTTGCAGTAGGTACTGGGAGATGAAGAAACTTGCACAGGATAGAGTAGCATGGAGAGCTGCATCAAACCAGTCTCAGGACTCAAGACCACAACAACAACAAAGATTTAAATACTTAAACCTAAATACATTATATAATTTTACACACATTTATCACCGCATAATTTTATAATACGTTGCAATTAAAAACACTATGCAGCGGAACCACGAACGCTCATCAAAACACAAAACAAGTACTTTCATGTCCATTTTGCATTACACTATTTTCACTCTGCATTTAATACATAATTTTATTCTTAAGCACGGAAAATTAAAATCAGTACTAATTTATGACACACTATTATATTTACATAATTAGGAGTAACTCCGTGTTTTGGCACAGTTTCACCCCTCTCCCTTCATTTAATAACGTCTTTGCACGAAAAATGAGACATACAAATACTTGTCTGGCACTACAAAGATCGAAACTGAATGGTGTCTTCATAATAAAATAATGACTTACTTTGCAGTTTTTTTAAAACGTCTTTAAAACTTAATTCTACTATGAAACGTTTTGATTGAAGTACACAAGCCCAACATATTTCTTTTGCTGTGCTTTAAATTTAAATTACGAACTACTTAGAAGAGCTCGTTTTCGCATGACTTCTATTTCAATGGTTAGGTATCCAGCAAATTCAAGGAATCACATTACAAGCACACCCTACATTATTTACTTAAGTGCAAAGTCATGTACAGTAATTTTATGTAACTGTGTAACCAAGTAATTTAAACCAGCTGAAACTGCTGAATGCTGCCTTCTCTTTATCAGGGAAAGATGAGTCTATAAATGTATTGACTTGTGTTTGTGCTTTTCACATCCCGTCCGTTTTTCCATAGCAGATATCTCCATTGCCAGCGTCCACGAAGCGTCTTTTCCAGGAAGCCCGAGTGCTGGCGAAAGAGTCGTGGACGCGCCAACGCAGAATTCGAGAAGCGATTGAAATTATTTAACAGCCTGACAACATCAGTAGAGAGGATGGCGTCCTGGTTGCCGGCTATCCCTGTCCAATTGGCCGCGAGCGGTCGTGGGGCAAAAGCCCTCCTGGGCACGGACACGACAGCCTAAACAAACAGCTATAGGGGCACTGTCAATGTATTTCCACGCACGTCAGTAAGAAAACGTGCCCACCAGAAACAAAGCGCTGATTTGTAGACTGTCACCAATCACTGACAAGCCGTCTAGCCCACGAATAACTTCTTCCCTACCCTCTCTCTTTCGTCTTATATTCTAGGATCAATAAAGTTTTACAAATATGACGTGTTGACACCGACTGTCTTCAATAAAGAGAGGCACATTTCCTCCATGAAAGGCAGGTCGACAGCGCGACATCACGCGAGCAAACCGCGCAGCGAGCGCGCAGGAGGGGGTCGATCGCTGACCGGCGAGGTTTGCCCCGCCACCGGCCACATCGGCCACTCCACCTATGACAACTTCGACACCTGCAGATGGGCATTGGAGGGAGACGACAGAGGTTATTGAATTAGTTTATGAGAATTCAGTGTTTCACTTGGGCGGAGCTGTGCAATCGCCTGGCGCCGCGGCGACGAGAGAACAACACACACAACTGATGCCAACAGCAGCTTCTACCGGTAAACATGAGCGCTCGCGGAAGCCGCTGGCGCCATGTAAAATTGAAACTTTATGTACGAATAAAACTCGTACGCTCTGCGCGGTAGCGTCTTTCACAGTGAACTTGACATGGAACAGGATATGACAACACCGCTGAAATTCGGCGAGAACATCGAACTGATGGACAAAGAACCATTGGAAAGAGACAGCAGCTTTGCGGAAACGGATGATTTCGCCCTGGTGCTACACAAACGGCACTATCGAAGAAACTCGCAAGAAGACGCGAAGCCTCAGAAACGATGAGCTGAGATGACTGAGACTGCCAATAGGTTCCCACCTATTACCGCCGAGAGATAACAACAAGGACGACTCCACTCAGACACCGAACCGCGAACTAGAGACGACGGAACAAGCCGCTGCTGCATATGACGCAGCAAAACAAAAACGTGTTCCACCAGTGACGATTTATTATACTGGCCAGTATGTGGAACTCAATAACGCGTTACAACAACAACTCTCCGGATCCCTGAAGACCATCTTCCAGAAGAACCGGATAAAATACAATTTAGAGTCCTTTGAGGATCAAAGAAACGCTCTCAAATTTTTTGAGACCTGCGACTTGCCGCACTTCACACATCAAACACCGGAGGAAAAGGAACTTAAGGTGGTGATCCAACGACTGCCTGCACAGGTCACAGAACGTCAACTCCAGGAAGCATTAAGTGAAAATGGATTCCCTCACGCCAGGATAAATCAGTATAAAAGCAGAGAAGGAGATCAAGTCAGTGGTGACTTAGTTAGGCTGCCCACCTATAGTGTCAGCCTTCCTAAGGCAAAAGACAGCTATAAAATCTACGACATCCGTTACCTTCTCTACGCGGCAGTGCGCATTGAAAATTATCGGTCCAACGCTGGGCCGACACAGTGCAAAAACTGTCAACGCTTCGAGCGTACGGCAAATTATTACCGGTTACCACCGCGCTGCGTTAAGTGCACTGGAGACCATCGAAACAAGAACTGCAGCCTGCCCTGCACCTCCAAAGCAAAATGTGCTAACTGTGGCATAGACCACTGCGTCTCATGGCGCGGCTGCGAAAAATACCAGACACTCCTCCGGAGATATAAGGTCCAACCGTAACAGCAGGCCAAGAAACCGACGGTGAAGATCGTCCAACCATCGACAACGCCAGCGACGAGCACCAAGATTGACTGTTAGGCACCAGTACAACAGCCACACGGACAGCCTAAAAAACCAGCTACCCTACAGAAAAGGCCAAGACGACGGATTTCACGATCCTATGCAGACATACTGTTGCCTAGGACAAACCAAACTGCAACATCTGCTTCCACTACAGCCAGCCAAGGCACCTTGACACCAGTCATATCGGACATCGCAGCCCTACTTGAGTAACTTCAACAAAAACTGACAGGAATCCTCACGCTGGTGAAGGGGATAATCAAGGCGTTTGTCGCTCCCTAAGGAAAGGATAGCGGCTGCAGAACAAGACACCTCCGAATCTGCATTTGGAATGCCAATGAAGCAAGACGTAGACAAACTGAACTGAACGAATTTGTTAGTCGGCACAGGTTAGACATAGTTCTGATATCGGAAACGCACCTGACGATGATGGCTAGTTTCAAATCACGATGGGTTTCCACAACGAGGTGGCGGAACTGCAGTGTTCGTCCAAAACACCGCACAACACCATCAGAAGGATCTACCGCCCATGGAATCACTGTAAGCCACAGCGGTTACAATCTTCACGGCAACAGGAAACATAACTCTGGTGGCGACGTATCTTATCCCCAAGAAACAGATGGTGGCCAGAGATCTTCATGCTGTCTTCGACCGATTCAGTAATGTCTTTCTGGGAGGAGAACAACTCCAGACACGGGGCTTGGCGTTCAAGGAGGACCAACCGATAGGGACAGCTGCTTTACGATCTAGCGAACAACTTTAAACTCACCGTCTATGGGCCACGGGAGCCGACACGCATTCCTAAGTTCGCCGTCCAGGAGGCTGACGTTCTCGATATAGCGACTGTTAAAAACATTGCTGCAAATCTACAGCTCAAGATAATCCACGACCTTTCATCTGATCATCTACCAGTTCTCGGACTTCTCGAGGGTGGCGGCCTCCCAATCCCACCTGCAAGCTCCAGAGCTGTTAACTGGGACCTCTTTGCCACTTACCTTAACAATAACGTCCGACCAACCCAAGCAGTCCCTACAATTCCGGAAATTTACATGGCTGTGGGAACCTTGACAGTTGAAATCCAACGGGCAACAAGACGTGCAGCAACTGATATCTTTCGTCACGTTTGTCAATTTGAAACATTCCCTCCTCATCTTAACGAAATCAAGCATCGCCGGAATAATCACAGAAAACGATGGAAACGATATAAACATCCAGAAGATAGACGGCTGATGCACCGTTTAACCCGGGAGGTACGCCGCCGAACTGAAGAATGGCGGCAAGACCTCTGGGAAAAAAAGGTGGACGAAAGGTTTCTCCAGACTAGGGAACAATGGCAATTTGTCAGGGCACTACGTCAACCGAAACCACCAAAGAGAGCAATATGCGGCCCAGATGGCCTCATATACGACTAGCTTGGTTTAGCTGAATTGTATGCCGACGTATACAAACACCACATGACAGCTCCGCCCCAGCCGGCCGAAGTGGCCGTGTGGTTAAAGGCGCTGCAGTCTGGAACCGCAAGACCGCTACGGTCGCAGGTTCGAATCCTGCCTCGGGCATGGATGTTTGTGATGTCCTTAGGTTAGTTAGGTTTAACTAGTTCTAAGTTCTAGGGGACTAATGACCTCAGAAGTTGAGTCCCATAGTGCTCAGAGCCATTTGAACCATTTAGCTCCGCCCCATAGGATGCAGAGGACGCAAGGGAAGAGGACCGTATCCGGCAACGAATCGCCGACTTTCGCCAACTCCCCATACAACAGAGCTCCGTTCTTAGCACTCCTGCTGAAGTTAAAAAACTCGTCAGGAAGACGAACAACTCGACACCTGGCAAGGACTCTGAGATCAGTGCCGATCTTAAGCATCTTCCGAGAAAGGCCATCGTTCTCTTTACTCGAATTATCAACAGTTGCTTACCAATGGCTAATTCCATGCGGACTGGAAGACAGTAAAGACAATCTCTGTTCCAAAAAGAGGAAAAAATCCAACGTTGCCAGACAGCTACCGAACGATTAGTCTGTTGCCCACACTCGGCAAAATACTGGAATGTGAGCTGCTACAGCGTCTCGAAGACTATCTGGAAGAAAATAACATCATCCACTACGAACAGTTTGGCTTCCAGCCACGGTTATCGGCGGAGCTTCAGCTGCTCCATCCATACAACTCAGCCTGAATAGACGAAAATCCACAGTTGGAGTTTTCCTAGATATCGAAAAGGCACACGATCGGGTATGTCGTGACAAGCTTATAGTCAAACTAGTCGATCAAAACCGTCTCGCCGACTGTTACATCAAGCTGTTTGAAAGCTTTCGGCAGGACAGGCGTCTATTTGTACAAATAGAAGGGAAGAAGTCATCACTGAAAACTGTCTCAGCTGGCATCCCACAGGCAGCGGTGATACCGCCAGGCCTGTTTAATTAGTCTATTGTCGGCATTTCCCTCGTTCAACACGTCACCGCCAGTCTGAACGCCGATAACACGGCCTTCCGAACCTCTGGAAGGAACATCGATAAACTTGTCAACAGGATTTAGCGACAACTTGACGTCACCGAACAGTGGGAGAAGAGCAATGAGACCACCCTCCACTCTATGAAAACTGCAGCAAAACTGTTTACGAAGAAACAGCGGAACTGAGGATGTGACTTGCCATCAATGGACAGCCAATACCCTGGACTACGACAACGAAATATCTGGGAGTGATATTGGATAAAAGGATGACTTTTACCCCACACATACAACATAGAGAATTGAATACTATGAAGATGACTAGGGCAATCACGCCAATTTTCAGGAGCAGGAATCTAAATCCACCAACGAAATTAAAACTTTGTAGAGCAGCCGAACAACCCTCTCTGGTGTGCGGCTCGACGTCTTGGGTAACAACTTGTGACTCTAATATACGCAGTTTGCAACCACTACATACCAAGTGCTTCAAGTGGAGCCCAGAAGCCCCAAGGTGGGCAATGACGAGAGAAATACACGAGCTGACTGGTGAAAAATATAATACGTCGCTGAGGAGATAAAAGACCAGGCATCTTTTTTTTCACAAAGTAGACGAGTATCGCGGAAATGTCCGCCAACTTCAGAATGTAGGCTAGGCCCTACCACCACACTGACACAAATACACTACTGGCCATTACACCAAGAAGAAATGCAAATGATAAACGAGAATTCATTGGACAAATATATTACACTAGAAGTGGCCACTGATTACATTTTCACGCAATTTGGGTGCATAGATCCTGAGAAATCAGTACCCAGAACAACCACCTCTGGCCGTAATAAGGCCCTTGATACGCCTGGGCATTGAGTCAAACAGAGCTTGGATGGCGTGTACAGGTACAGCTGCCCATGCAGCTTAAACACGATACCACAGTTCATCAAGAGTAGTGACTGGCGTATTGTGACGAGCCAGTTGCTTGGCCATCATTGACCAGACGTTTTCAATTGGTGAGAGATCTGGAGAATGTGCTGGCCAGGACAGCAGTCGAACATTTTCTGTATCCAGAAAGGCCCGTACAGGACCTGCAACATGCGGTCGTGCATTATCCTGCTGAAATGTAGGGTTTCGCAGGGATAGAATAAAGGGTAGAGCCACGGGTCGTAACACATCTAAAATGTAACGTCCACTGTTCAAAGTGCCGTCAATGAGAACAAGAGGTGACCGAGACGTGTAACCAATGGCCCCCATACCATCACGCCAGGTGATACGCCAGTATGGCGATTACGAATACACACTTCCAATCTGCGTCCACTGCGATGTCGCCAAACACGGATGCGACCATCATGATGCTGTAAACAGAACCTGGATTCATCCGATAAAAATGACATTTTGTCATTCGTGCACCCAGGTTCGTCGTTGAGTACACCATCGCAGGAGCTCCTGTCTGTGATGCAGCGTCAAGGGTAACCGCAGCCATGGTCTCCGAGCTGATAGTCTATGCCGCTGCAAACGTCGTCGAACTGTTCGTGCAGATGGTTGTTGTCTTGAAAACGTCCCCATCTGTTGACTCAGGGATCGACACGTGGCTGCACGACCCGTTACAACCATGCGGATAAGATGCCTGTCATCTCGACTGCAACTGATACGAGGCCGTTCGGATCCAGCACGGCGTTCCGTATTACCCTCCTGAACCAACCGATTCCATATTCTGCTAACAGTCATTGGATCTCGATCAACGCGAGGAGCAATGTCGCGATACGATAAACCGCAATCACGATAGGCTGCAATCTGACCTTTATCAAAGTCGGAAACGTGATGCTACGCACATCTCCTCTTTACACGAGGCATCACAACAACGTTTCACCAGGCAACGTCGGTTAACTGCTGTTTGTGTATGAAAAATCGGTTGGAAACTTTCCTCATGTCAGCACGTTGTAGGTGTCGCCACCGGCGCCAACCTTGCGTGAATTCTCTGAAAAGCTAGTCATTTGCATATCACAGCATCTTCTTCCTTTCGGTTAAATTTCGCGTCTGTAGCACGTCATCTTCGTGGTGTAGCAATTTTAATGTCCAGTAGTGTACAAGGTGTCTCGAGCGTTTATTGCACCCCCAGAAAATCATCAAAGGTGAGAGGCAATGTTTGCCATTCCAGAATAAAAAATCGCCAAAGGCAATCACTCTTTGGACACAACACGCAAAATAAATAAATAAATAAATAAATAAATCCATGAAAACCAGTCTCGCCTTGAGTTAGGTCGTTGTCATACGATCTAAACATTGGTTTTTACTGTTTTTTAATTAAAGTACTTTATACAATGACACGGTAGAACCCCAGAAGAATTTTAATCATCATTACACCGGCCGCTGAAGCCTACGTACTTATGTCACTGTTCCTGTCAAAATACATTCACAACAGTGGAACAGCTTGTAATATGCGAACACCAAAAACGTAAAACACAAACAAAGAGCAACGCAACTCTGAAATATTATAATACTGTGAGGGGGTTGCCATCGCTTCGTAAACCGATCAGCTTAGTATCATTGTGCCGGTTATCCACTGTGATCAGTGAACGAAGAGAAGGAGAAGAATGAGGATGAGGAGGAGGAGGAAAAGATTAACGTTTAACATCGCCGGCCAGGGTGGCCGAGCGGTTCTAGGCGCTACAGTCTGGAACCGCGCGACCGCTACGGTCGCAGGTTCGAATCATGCCTCGGGCATGGATGTGTGTGATGTCCTTAGGTTAGTTAGGTTTAAGTAGTTCTAAGTTCTAGGGCACTGATGACCTTAGAAGTTGAGTCCCATAGTGCTCAGAGCCATTTGAACCATTTTTAACGTTTAACATCCCGTCGATAACGAGGTCATTAGAGGCGGAGCACAAGTGTGAATTAGGGGAGGATGGAGAAGGTAAGCAGCCGTGCCCTTTCGAAGGAATCATGTCGTCATTTTCCTTAAGCGATTTAGAGAAGCCACGGAAAACTTCAATTAGGATGGCCAGACGCGAGTTTGAGCCGTCGTCCTCTTGAATTCTAGTTCAGTGTGCTGAGCACTGCGCTACACCACGTGGTCGCTATCAGTGAACCCATATACCAGCTGCATATGGGAAAACTCTTCAACAACAAGCCTTTCCACACCGCTGTGTATCGCTGCTAACGCACAACTAACACTGCTGGAGAAACAAACCCCTGACAGAACTGCGCAGTACTACATGCAATCTTGAGGGTGAAGTGTAGAGTGAGCATTATTGTGGTCATTAGCATGTATCGTGAATGAATGAAACAAATTTGTTACGAAATAAGACACATATACTGACGAGCCAGAACATTATGACCACCGACCTACTATCGATATACACCCATCCAGGCGGCAGAAGTGTCACCTGGCGAGGAATGACTGCTAGTCAGACACACGCAAGGTGCATGTAGTGTCAGTGTGCGTGCTGTCCTTGTGTAGAAAGGGAAGGTGCGCAGTCTATCTGAGTGTGACCAAGGGCAGATTGTGATGGCACGGAGGCTCTGCACGGGCATTTCGGAAACTGCACGACTTGTCGAATGTTCGAAGAGTGCTGTGGTGAGTGTCTCCAACACGTGGCGAAACCAAGGTGAAACCACATCCAGACGTAGTGGGTTTGGGCGGCCCTTCCTCGCTACAGATGTCGGTCGTCGCACGCTGGTCAGATTGGTAAAACAGGACAGGCGGTGAACTGTGGCGGAATTAACATTAGACTTTAATGATGGGCAGAGTACAAGTTTGTCGGAACACACAGTGCAACGAACACTCCAAACGATGGGTCATCCCAGCCGACTACCCATGCATGTGCCACCACGACATCGGAAACTACGACTGACATGGACACGTGACCATCGCACTGGACGTTAGCGCAGTGGCAGAGCGTTGCATGGTCTGATGAATCCTGACACCTTCTTTATCATGTCGATGGGAGAGCGCGAATCCGTCGTCTTCCACGGCAACAACTCCTTGACAGCCGTACTGCGTGAGGGAGACAAGCTGGTGGCGGTTCCATTATGCTCTTGGGAAAATTCACATGGGAATACAAGGGTCCAGTGGAACTCGTTCTAGGCACCATGGCGGCCAAGGAGTATCGTACACTGGTTGCAGATAACGTGCACCCCTTCATGACGATCATGTCTCCCGATGTCAGTGGTATTTTTCAAGAAGACAATGCGCCATGTCACAAGGCCATGAGTGTGAAGGAGTGGTTCAAGCAACACAGTAGCGATTTCAAATTCATGTACTGCCCCCCCCCCCAACTCGCCAGATCTGAACCCTATCGAACACCTCTGGGAAGTGACTGAACGTGGCGTCAGATATCATCGCCCCCCTCCCCCCCCCCAGAATTTACTGGAATTAGGTGACTTTTACGTGTAGATGTGGTGCCAACTCACTCCAGAGACATACCAAGGCCACATTGCTTCCATACCACGACCCGTCGCCGCTATTATCCATGCCAAAGTTAGACATACCAGCTATTGGGTAGGTGGTCATAATTTTCGGGCTGATCAGTGTCGTACATACTGTCAAAATTTGCTCTATTGTGTAGCAACTTTCAGTGCAGTATAGGTAAGGAATAAATAAGAGTAAGAAATCAACGGAAAGCAGTTACTCTGTACAGAACCACCGGAGTCCTCCTGTCCCTTATACCAAAATCTCCGAAAATAACCATGAACAACTTCCGAAGTTTTGCTGATAGAGCAAAGGTTCACCTAGTACATTCTTCTTTCAGGATTCTGAGTGACTTCAGACGTGGAAAAAAAAAAAAGAAAAAAAAAAAGGCTCTGAGCACTATGGGACTTAACATCTGAGGTCATCAGCCCCTAGAACTTAAAACTACTTAACCCTAACTAACCTAAGGACATCACACACAACCATGCCCGAGGTAGGATTCGAACCTGCGACTGTAGCAGTCGCGCGGATCCGGACTGAAGCGCCTAGAACCGCTCGTCCACAGCGGCCGCCGTTCTTGATTCGAATTGTGGAATATTTACTTCGTCTTCTTTGGTGAAGCAATTTCGAAAGGCTGTGTATAGTAACTATGCTTTCGCAGCACTGTCGTCGACAGTACACACATCTAAAAAGGTTTTGCATCACTCCGGTTCCCAGAACTTCTGAAGATAGACGTTGACTATGGATGCTGTATCACAGACACAGTCCCTTTGAGTGTTCAGAGACGTCACTAAACCCACCCAAAGATGTAAACAACCATGCACGAGCAGCGCCTATTAGACGGAGGGGGTCCGACAGCCGATCAGTTCCAGTCATTCCACCAGGAAGGAGGTACACGGCTCGTGTTGTCTGTAGTTCGACCATGCCTAGAGGAGAGAGTCAGGAACTGTCGATGACACGCTTCGCTCAGGCCGCCCAAGGGCTACTACTGTAGTGGATGACCGCTACCTACGGATTATGGTTCAAATGGTTCAAATGGCTCTGAGCACTATGCGACTTAACTTCTGAGGTCATCAGTCGCCTAGAACTTAGAACTAATTAAACCTAACTAACCTAAGGACATCACACACATCCATGCCCGAGGCAGGATTCGAACCTGCGATGTAGCGGTCGCTCGATTCCAGACTGTAGCGCCTAGAACCGCACGGCCACTTCGGACGGATTATGGCTCAGAGGAACTCTCACAGCAACGCCACCGTGTTGAATAATGCTTTTCGTCCAGCCACAGGACGTCGTGTTACGACTCTTAACTGTGCGCAATAGGCTGCATGATGTGCAACTTAACTCCCGACGTCCATGGCGAGGTCCATCTTTGCAACCACTACACCATGCAGATCGTACAGATGGGCGCAACAACATGCCGAATGGACCGCTCAGGACTGGCATCATGTTCTTTTAACCGATGAGTGTCGCATATGAATTCAACCAGAAAATCTTCAGAGACGTGTTTGGAGGCTACCCGGTCAGGCTGAACGCCTTACACACTGTCCAGCGAGTGCAGAAAGGTGGAGGTTCCCTCCTGTTTTGGGGCGGCATTATGTGGGGCCGATGTACGCCGCTGGTGGTCATGGAAGTCACTGTAACGGCTGTACGATACGTGAATGCCATCTTCCGACCGATAGTGCAACCATATCGGCAGCATATTGGCAAGGCATTCGTCTTCGTGGACTACAATTCGCGTCCCCAACGTGCACATCTTGTGAATGACTTCCTTCAGGATGACGACATCGCTCGTCTAGAGTGGTCAGCATGTTCTGCAGACATGAACTCTATCTAACGTGCCTGGGATAGATTGAAAAGGGCTGATTATGGACGACATGACCCAACAACCACTCTGAGGGATCTTCACCGAATTGCCGTTGAGGAGTGGGAAATCTAGACCAACAGTGCCTTGATGAACTTGTGGATAGTATGCTACGACGAATACAGCCATGCATCAATGCAAGAGGACGTGGTACTGGGTATTAGAGGTACCGGTGTGTACAGCAATCTGGACCACCACTGTATGGTGGTACAACATGCAATGTGTGGTTTTCATGGATAATAAAAAGGACGGAAATGATGTTTATGTTGATATCTATTCCAATTTTCTGTACAGGTTCCGGAACCCTCGGAACCGATGTGATGCAAAACTTTTTTTGGTGTGTGTATTTCCATTGCTATCTCTCAGAGAGGCCATTGACTGTCTTGCCGCTAGCATACTTTACATACGACCAGGATCTCTTTGAATTTTCTGTAAGGTTTCGAGATAAAGTCTCGTTGTCGAAACTATTACAAGCATATCGCATTGATGCTCACGCTAAATTATGTGCTTCTATAAAAGATCGACAATCTTGCAGTTTTTGCGTTCGTTTAAATTTGGCATACTTTTTTCGTTGCAACAGTGTTCCGACCCGTTTTGTGTACGAAGGATTTGGTAGGCGCGGAGATTGTCTCTCAGGAAGGCATCAAGTGACTTTATCTGCTTTTTTGAACAGGTACATACATCGTTTACTTTTGGGGATTACAAATTCAGTCTCGCTACGACAACAATTTAGCCAACATCGGCATTCTACTTTTGGTGTTGCGGAAAGGTTGAAGGTAAGGGAAAATTTGGCCTCGCGGTTCTAGGCGCTTCAGTCTGGAACCGCGCAACCGCTACGGTAGCAGGTTCGAATACTGCCTCGGGCATGGATGTGTGTGATGTCCTTAGGTTAGTTAGGTTTAAGTTGTTCTAAGTTCTAGGGGACTGATGACCTCAGATGTTAAGTCCCATAGTGCTCAGAGCCATTTGAACCATTTAAGGGAAAATTACATTTCCCGAAGACATCTATGTCTACTGCGTTGTAGTGAAAACTTAAAAAAGTGAGAAGATCCATTATGGCTAAAATAACATGGAAGAAAAGTTTGTTATAATGCATCATTGAAATCGAAGTTACCCGGGGGACTGATGACCTCAGATGTTAAGTCCCATAGTGCTCAGAGCCATTTGAACCATTTAAGGGAAAATTACATTTCCCGAAGACATCTATGTCTACTGCGTTGTAGTGAAAACTTAAAAAAGTGAGAAGATCCATTATGGCTAAAATAACATGGAAGAAAAGTTTGTTATAATGCATCATTGAAATCGAAGTTACCCGAGACGACGCACAAAGTTCTGATGGATTAAGTGCCATATCTCTAATCTCGATACTCTTGCTGCTTAAGGCGAGACGTACAGATAGCATAAAGAACATGTCTACCTAAAGGCTCTATTTCCACGCTGGTTTTAAATACTTATATTTCCCACACCACCTGGACTGCACTTTCTGTTCTCATCTTCTGCGGCAAAAGCAGATTTCACAATGAACGAGGGCTATTTTTTTCTAGGTCATTGGAATTAAAACCACAGTGAAAATCAGATGAAGCTTTGAGCAGCTGTGTTGCACAGTGTCCTTAGCATATCCGCTGATCACATCACTTCTCACTTTTCAGCTCTGAGCGTACAGTGAGCAGATAAAGATGTCTACATCTACATCTACATGGTTACTCTGCAATTAACACTTAATTGCCTGGCAGAGGGTTCATCGAACCATTTTCAGACTACTTCTCTACCATTCCGCTCTCGAATGGCGCGTGGGAAAAAGGAAAACCTGTATCTTTCCGTTCGACCTCTGATTTCTCTTATTTTATTATGATGATCATTTCTCCCTACGTAGGTGGATGTCAACAAAATATTTACGCATTCAGAAGAGAAAGTTGGTGATTGAAATTTCCTAAAGTTGCTGATTGAAATTTCCTAAATAGATCTCGCCGCAAAGAAAACCGCCTTTGTTTCAGTGACTGCCACCCCAACTCGCGTATCATATCAGTGACACTCTCACCCCTACTGCGCGATAACACGAAACGAGATGCCCTTCTTTGCACTTTTTCGATGTCCTCCGTCAATCCTACCTGGTAAGGATCCCATACATTCCAGCAGAGGACGGACAAGTGTAATGTAGGTTGTCTCTTTAGTGGGTTTGTCGCATCTTCTAAGTGTTCTGCTAACAAAGCGCGGTCTTTGTTTCGCCTTCCCCACAATATTATCTATGTGGTCTTTCGATTTAAGTTGCTCGTAATTGTCATCCCTATGTATTTAGTCGAATTGACAGCCCTCAGACTTTTGAGATTTATCGTATACCTAAAATTTATCCGATTTCTTTTTGTACCCATGTGGATGACCTCGCACTTTTCTTTGTTTAGTGCCAATTGCCACTTTTCGCACCATACTAAAATTCTCTCTAGATCGTTTTGTAATTGGAGTTGATCGTCTGATGATTTTACTAGACGGTAAATTACAGCATCATCTGCAAACAATCTGAGGGGGCTGCTCAGATTATCACCTAGATCATTTATGTAAATCAGGAACAGCAGAGGGCGTAGGACACTACCTTGCGGAACTCCAGATATCACTTCTGTTCTACTCGATGATTTACCGTCTATCACTACGAACTGTAACCTCTCTGAGAGAAAACCACGAATGCAGTCACACAACTGAGACGATACTCCATATGCACGCAATTTGATTAATAGTCGCTTGTGAGGAACGGTATCAAAAGCCTTCTGGATATCTAGGAATATGGAATCGATCTAAGATCCCTTGCCGACAGCACTCATTACTTCATGGGAATAAAGGGCTAGCTGTGTTGCACAAGAACGATATTTTCTGAATCCGTGTTGGTTATGTATCTATAAGTCATTTTCTTCAAGGAGATTCATAATGTTCGAGTACAGTATATGCTCCAAAATCCTACTGCGAATTGAGGTCAGTGATATGGGTCTGTAATTCAATGGGTTACTCTTATTTACCTTCTTGAAATTGGTGTGACAGAGTCTCCCACCAAGCGTGAAGTGCATGCTGTCGTTTGATTTCTTCATTCTGAGGGGTACAACCTAATTTCATCAGCCCATATAACAGGAGAGACAACAAAGTGTGGCAATGGTGCAGGAACTTCGAAGCAGGAGGCGCAGACATTCTTCATGCGGGCGGTCATGGAAGAAATCGAATATGAGCTGATTATCTTGTTCAGCGAGTATATTTAGGTGATCCGAGAAAATTTTCTACGAAGGGCATTTAAGAACAAGCGACCAGGAATGTTCCCTTCAGACACTGTCCTTCTTCATGCCAACGCTCGAACGTACACGGCACCTGCTACAAAGACACTCATGCAGCGTTTTCTGTGGAAAGTGTTTGACCACCCACCATACAGTATGGACTTGGCTCCCTCTGTTCTACAGCTCTTTGGTAACATGAACCGCCGGCTATAAGGACACCATATTGGCACAGACTGTGACCTGCAGCACAGCGGACAGCACAGGTGACTGTCTTGGAAAGTTGGCACAACGCTACGACAAATGCCAACGTCAGAGCGGCGACTACATAGGAAAGCAGATGGAAGAAACAGCTAAACGTTCCAAATAAAACATTTCTGATTTTCACTGTGGTTTTCGTCTCACGACAGATCTGACCTTGAAAAAAAGATAGCCCTCGTATAGTGAAAGCAACGGTTTTCACTTAAAGTGCGAACATTTTAGGTTAGGCTTTACTATGATTGTTATTGACAATAAATGAAACAACAAATTACTGTTACCAGTCACTATCTATTTATCTCCACGACGCGTTTCAAAGGTTTAAACCTCCATCATCAGGTGGATTTACATTTGTTACTATGACATGAGTGTGTGTGTGTTGCATTACGCTTTTTTGGAGGAACTTATGGCACTGTCTCCAGCGGTCACAGGTTCCTTTCACTGTCGCAGTACATCACATTATACTGTCATATTTTGTAAACAACTATGGCACCATATTTGGTTCCTAAATATGACAGTATACATGTGATGTGCTACGGCAGTGAAAGGAAACTATGACCACTCCGACCCGACAGAGATCCGAACCCGGGCCTCTTCGGTTAACGCATCGTCTTCAAAAAGACAAGCTGGAACACCAAGCGCTCTCCTCTATAAAGACTAAAAACAGTTTAAACAGTTCCAAATGTAATTTGTTTTTGCTTTGTAACGAACTTTTCTCAATATTTGCTTTCCTTAAATGAATGTACGATTTGTAACGTGTATTTGCAATCAGGGTTGACACCGTTAATTTCATCATAAACAGTAATAATTAATATCTGATACTTCTTTAGTTCTTTATATTTTATTGTATTTGTTATTGCATGTGTTTTTTGTATTATTTTGGAGGGCTGTGTTTCCATGTATGTGGACAGTGTTTTATTAGGCGTATTTACGTGTTTTTGTTGTGTGTATGTACGAGCCCACGTAAGTTGTGGCGTCCGCCAATTGATCGTTAAATTCTGAGCGTCGACCAATCAGTTAGGTGTCTCGTCTGCTACTGATACAAGGCACGCTATAGGTAGGAATTTTGAATCCAACAGCTGTGTACAACGTAAACTGTATTTACAGTAAATAAGACGTCATATTACGACATACTCATAACCAGACGCGAGTTTATTTGGCTCTTAGAGTAATAATTGAACAAAATTATAGCCATTTCCTTATTTATTTAGGAATTTATTTACGGTTTTTTTCGTGTTTTGTGTTCGTTTGTTGTATGTTGCCAAACTTTGTCGTGGTTAATTTCGTTAAGTTTGGAAGTAATATGGGTTCCTTTGAGTTTAAATAAATGAAGTGCACCGTCTTAATTGGTTCAAATGGCTCTGAGCACTATGTGACTTAACTTCCGAGGTCATTAGTCGCCTAGAACGTAGAACTAATTAAACCTAACTAGCCTAAGGACATCACACACATCCATGCCCGAGGCAGGATTCGAACCTACGACCGTAGCGGTCGCTCGGCTCCAGACTGTAGCGCCTAGAACCGCACGGCCACTCCGGCCGGCGCACCGTCTTAGTTACCCAGAGTGGATCTCAGAACCGTTTTCTTCACATATGGCTCTGATCATGACAGGACTAGGCAACACAGCATGTTTTGGCTTAATTACGTTACACTACTGAATCTTTTCTTCACAAGGTCTATAAATATCATCATCCATCTGCATAACGCTCGTCTAGGAATCATGAAGATGTCATACGTTCGCACACATTCGTATATATACATGTATTACAATTTAAAGTCCCCCCCCCCTTTCACCTAATTTTTATAGCTGTACGTGAGGAACTAAAGTAAATACTTTGATATGGTTTGCATTAATGTATAGGCTGATTCAGGAGGAAGGTTTGTGTATATAATTTATTACCGCTACGCCAGACAAGTCGTCTCGCCGTAGATAGACCCGTGCGAATTCGTGGTGGATCACTAATAAGGAATAACTTTCCCACATCCCATCCGTGAGTGGAACAGAGGGAAATCTTGAAATACCATACAGCATAACTCGCTTCCCACCAAGCTAGCAGTAGCAGCTTGACAAAGCTGGAGAACGTAGTTAAGCGGTAACAGAGTGTCCTTTGCCGGCGCTGTAGCACGCAGTCCGGTATCGACCAGGATATCACTGCCACCGCAATCACGCGGAACCTGCATCATTAGCTAATCTCTCAGAGTGGAATGTGGAGACAACAGCGCTCTCCCTGTTTTGTGCTACATCTTCAGCGTGTAGACAAACATATGGCAGAAACTTTACGGATTTATTCTTGATATCAAAGTGTCCTTCGTTACGGATGCATGAGAGGTTTTATTATTCACGGCATAAAAGTGATAACTTACTAAACACTTTTACATTTACAAATATTTCTCGAAGAGACTACCTCCCGCTTTCATGGATCCCCCGAACTGTTCCATAGGTTTCTGTACGATGTGGAAAACTCGTGGTATGTTCCATATTTGGTGAAATTCATTTTGGACATGCTCACTCAGAACATCAAAATTGAGTAAAGGGGTTTAATACACTAAGGATTTTAAATGTCCCCAAAGGAAAGAATCCATCGGATTCAAATCTGGCTGTCGAGCAGGTCATACATGGATCCCCTTCGACCAATTCCCCTGTTTGGAAACTGGATGTATAGATCCAGGTGAACTACACGTATAAAGTGAGATAGATCACCATCGTGCATAAACGATATTCGTTAGATGACATAAAAGGCACATCAAGTAAACGAAGCAATTCATGTCTGTGAAACTGTAGATGCGTTTGTTCAGTAAGACGTTGCGGAAAGAAACAGGGGCCACTGCGATGATCATTAATGATTGCAGCCGATGGATTGAGGCTGAACTTGGGTTGATGTCTGTCTTGTCGCACTTCATGAGTGCTTTCAGACGCTGAAGATTCAATTACATCAGTATGTAAGGTACGTGCTAATAAGTACAGAAACACAGCAGACTGCCTAACATGCGTTGACAGAAATTAATTATTGGCTATAAGTGGTACTAGTACAGAAGATTTTAATGCAGAATGTTCCAGATCGTTTTCCGATTAACACATTCTCTTCTCGCAATTCTCCTTGTACTATCTGATGGAGTTTCATCAAAAGTGCGATGAAACCCTTCTTCATGTCAGTCGTTCGTACATTCCGTGGTCTTCCATTATCTACAATACACTTCTCAAAATGTGTCTGCCTCTCGCAAGCGTTGACGGAGTCGTACAAACGTTCTTGCACAAGGTAACTGCCTCCCATGGTAATGTTGAGCATAAAGCTGATGTCTGTGTCCGCATTCCCATCATCTGCTAGGCCGTACATGTAATGCACATCCGTCATTTCAGACACTGATATACCGTTGTGACGTGTTGTGCTGGTATTTACTCTAAAAGATGACAGATGACCATCAGACAAAACAAAAAACAAAAACAAACAACAAAAAATGCCATCACCAACTGTAAACAAGAAATTGAGGAGAAATGCAGATTTCAGGTAAATTTCACAACTGGGAGTCACTACAGGGAGTTCCTTTCATACTTTCCTAACGAAGGATTTTCGAACCCATGTTCATGTGAAATTTTTGTAATGTTTTGATGTCAAGAATAAATTCCCAAAGGTTCTGACGCATGTTTTTGAACACCTTGTATAGTCTAAGAGTCACTCTAAAGTGGATAAAAGAGGGTACTTTTCATTGCTCTTCATTGATCTTGTTTGTTAGAGCTCCATTTACGAATGGACGGCGAGAAGAATAACTGCTCATATATCTCGATGCGAGCTGACATGAGTCTAATTTAATCTCACGGGACCCTCTTGATGTGACAACCAGACTTAGCAAGGCGGTACTTTGGTAAGATACTCTAGGAGAAGCTTGGGGAATACTGGACAGCAGATTCTAAACCATAGTACTAGTGACACCACCTGCAGCGCTGCTTCAGTGTGAACTATGGAGGAACAAGACAACAGTACACTTAGAAGTTGGAACAAGTAATGCGTTCACAGTGCGTATTTCGGTGCACGAACGTAACAGTGGAAATGTGAAACTACCACAGCGGTACGTTCGGGCTGTACCGGAGAAATCACATGGCAAAAAATTTAAGTTTTTCTGTTTATTTTTCTGTAACAGGCAAAGATGAAGACGTCAGGACAGATATGAGATGAAAATAACATGTTGGAAACCGTGAAAACAGTCATACTTCTCGGAATGACAATCAGGTAACCGACTGAGAAAGTTCCAAGAAGTACATTAGATGACAATTATTAAAGCTTTGCGGGAAAACTAAAGACGTGGCCATGAAACCTATTTTAGGAAAGACTTAAGTCTGAAGAAAGATGAATTCACGAATTTGCAGTTAGTAGCAGGTTTCAGCAAGGAACAAGTTTACAACCATTTAAGATCCAGTTAAGACTTCTGAGCAACAAAAACGCGTTTTTGATGCATTACAATTTCATATTTAATACAACCTTCCAAAAATTTAAATGACAAAAATGAAAATGGTGGACAAACATAAAAAGAATCAACGAATTTATATTCATAAGACACCGAGTTTTATAGTTCTACTAATTTGTGTATCGTATGGTTATTGTGAAGAAAGTACCATTACAACCTTGAGAAAATATTATAGTTTAATTTAATTATTTATATTATAATATATTAGATACGATACAACCCTCCAAAAATTTAAATGACCAAACTGAAAATGGTGGAAAAATATAAAAAGAATCATCGAATGTCTATTCATAAGATACCTATTTTATAATTCTATTAATTTATGTATCGTATTGTCATGGTGAAGAAAGTACCGTTACAATCTTGAAAAATATTATAATTTTAAAAAAGCGTACCAGACCGATACTATCCACCTTTACCGGACGGCGGTTCAAGCCACTATCCACGCACAAGGATTTATATTTTCCGTGCCCTAAGGCAAATGTCGGAATTGTTCCTTTAAAAAATGTAAGGTCTGTTTCCTCCTGTGTCCGAGCTTGCCGTCAGTCCGTATGAGCTTGTCCTCGATGTAACGATAAACCCATTTCTCCCTACCTTTCTTTTCTCAGAAAGGTTGTACGAGATTTCTCATTATTCCAATTGATTATCCTATCATTTGCGCTACCCTTCTTGTATACGATCGATATCCCCTATTCGTCCTACCTGATATGGATCCTACACATCTGCGAAAACTCATCTATAGGCATTTTATAAGCAGTCTCTTTCGTACAGTCTTCCAATAAATGGAAAACAGTCATTGCTTTAACTGAAACTGAACCTATGTAATCATTCCACTCCTTAAATCTTCACATTTTTACTCACATCAAATGGTACGGCACGACTGATTCCTGGTGTGCTGGTTAACTGTATAATCATCAGCTACAACTGTTTGAAGTTTCATGAGATGCAAACAATTCTCTACATTAATAACTCGTTACCACTCTTTCTACCAGGCTGGTATTTATGATGATCTAATTTGATATCAAGCCAATTTTTATCGGATGACGCTGGCTCATGAATAACGGCATAATCTGCAAAAAGTCGAAGATTGCAAAAAATAATATCCACTAACTCATTAGTGTATTAACGAGTCTAATTTACATATAAACATCATGTATATATCGAGTGGTTGCTCTGTACTTCATTGTAATCCTCTGAGGCGTTACCTGCTCAACTATCAGCTACATCAGTAACACTTATATTGTATGAAACGATAATTAAATCAATACCTTAAGCTGTCGCCAGGCGTTGATATACGTCAACGGGGACAGTTGAAAATGTGGGCCCAAACCGGGACTCGACCCCAGGATCTCCTGCTTACATGGCAGACGCTCTATCCATCTGAGCCACCGAAGAAACAGAGCAGAGAGCGACTGCAGACATGTCCGAAAGAACAGATACCATCTCCGTATAGTTAAGGCTAACCGGCCATTGACCTCCTTCTTCTGTGCGGATGCACACGCATTGCCCGAACTCTTACGGGACTCGGTAAGATTGTCTGCTGCGAGTAATGAGTGTAGTGGGCAGGGGCACTACGAATGTAGTGTGTGGACATTAAGATGGGAATGTGGGTCTCATGGGGAGCGTGCAAGGGATAAATCCCTGCAGTCACACTATCCTCTGTGCCTTATCCGATGGATAAAGAGTCTGCCATGTAAGCAGGTCATCATGGGTTCGAGTCCCGGCAGGGGCACACATTTTCAACTGTCCCCGTGCATGTATATCAACGCCTGTCGACAGCTTAAGTTATTGATTTAATAACCATTTCATTCTGGAGAGCTTCATGGTCACCGATGGTATCAGTTCTTTCGGACATGTCCGTTGTGTTGTTCTCTTCATCATCTACATCTACATCTACATTTATACTCCGCAAGCCACCCAACGGTGTGTGGCGGAGGGCACTTTACGTGCCATTGTCATTACCTCCCTTTCCTGTTCCAGTCGCGTATGGTTCGCGGGAAGAACGATTGTCTGAAAGCCTCCGTGCGCGCTCTAATCTCTCTAATTTTACATTCGTGATCTCCTCGGGAGGTATAAGTAGGGGGAAGCAATATATTCGATACCTCATCCAGAAACGCACCCTCTCGAAACCTGGCGAGCAAGCTACACCGCGATGCAGAGCGCCTCTCTTGCAGAGTCTGCCACTTGAGTTTGTTAAACATCTCCGTAACGCTATCACGGTTACCAAATAACCCTGTGACGAAACGCGCCGCTCTTCTTTGGATCTTCTCTATCTCCTCCGTCAACCCGATCTGGTACGGATCCCACACTGATGCGCAATACTCAAGTATAGGTCGAACGAGTGTTTTGTAAGCCACCTCCTTTGTTGACGGACTACATTTTCTAAGGACTCTCCCAATGAATCTCAACCTGGTGCCCGCCCTACCAACAACTCACTTTATATGATCATTCCACTTCAAATCGTTCCGCACGCATACTCCCAGATATTTTACAGAAGTAACTGCTACCAGTGTTTGTTCTGCTATCATATAATCATACAATAAAGGATCCTTCTTTCTATGTATTCGCAATACATTACATTTGTCTATGTTAAGGGTCAGTTGCCACTCGCTGCACCAAGTGCCTATCCGCTGCAGATCTTCCTGCATTTCGCTACAATTTTCTAATGCTGCAACTTCTCTGTATATTACAGCATCATCCGCGAAAAGCCGCATGGAACTTCCGACACTATCTACTAGGTCATTTATATATATTGTGAAAAGCAATGGTCCCATAACACTCCCCTGTGGCACGCCAGAAGTTACTTTAACGTCTGTAGACGTCTCTCCATTGATAACAACATGCTGTGTTCTGTTTGCTAAAAACTCTTCAATCCAGCCACACAGCTGGTCTGATATTCCGTAGGCTCTTACTTTGTTTATCAGGCGACAGTGCGGAACTGTATCGAACGCCTTCCGGAAGTCAAGGAAAATAGCATCTACCTGGGAGCCTGTATCTAATATTTTCTGGGTCTCATGAACAAATAAAGCGAGTTGGGTCTCACAGGATCGCTGTTTCCGGAATCCATGTTGATTCCTACATAGTAGATTCTGGGTTTCCAAAAACGACCTGATACTTGAGCAAAAAACATGTTCTAAAATTCTACAACAGATCGACGTCAGAGATATAGGCCTATAGATTTGCGCATCTGCTCGACGACCCTTCTTGAAGACTGGGACTACCTGTGCTCTTTTCCAATCACTTGGAACCTTCCGTTCCTCTAGAGACTTGCGGTACACGGCTGTTAGAAGGGGGGCATCATCATCTCAACCCCATCGACACGCAAGTCGCCGAAGAACACGTACCATCCCCATACACTTTTATTGTATATTATGACAAACTATCGGCTGCTGCGTCATTTATCCCCCCTTAAAATACAGCTCACCGATTTATTATACCTACGAAGTATTTATCTCATTTAATTCGCCAAATAGAAAGCTATTCTGGAAAAGAGAGGAGAGTTTTGTTCCGTTTGAAGCAACAAAGCTGATTTTTTATCGCTGTGATTAATAAAGTTGCCAACGGCCTTGCCACAGTGGTAGCGTCGGTTCCCGTCAGATCACCGACGTTAAGCACTGTCGGGCTTGGCTAGGACTTGGATGTGTGACCGACCGGGTCTGCCGAGGGCTGTTGGCAAGCGGGGTACACTCAGGCGTTATGAGGTCAATTGAGGAGCTACTGATTGAGAGGTAGCGGCTCCGGTCATGAAAACCGACAACGGCTGAGAGAGCTGTGTGCTGACCACATGCCCCTCCGTATCCGCATCCAGTGACGCCTGCTGATGAGGATGACACGGTGGTCGATCGGTACCGTTGAGCCTACAAGGCCTGTTCAGACTGAGTTTAGTTATAGTTTTAGATTATGATTGTTACGTTGCTATTTGTTTTCCGTGATCCTTGTGACTGGTCGTGTAGGTGGAACAAGTTTATCAAATTATGCAACCTGTCAAAGGTATTTGAGGTGAAAAGGTTTATCATTCATTCAGATGTGTAACATGACATACAAATCGTAATCGCAGGACTTTCCGGAGACATGTAGCACCTTATTGTAACTGTAATGCGTAGCGAGAATGATATGAAAAGCTGAATTATGGGTAGCTAAGAACGTGGCTGTTGGGCATCTATCGTACGACGAGTGCGGAGTTCTGCGCCGTACGTTAGTCACAATTCCAGAGTGACTAAGCTGCGAGGCAAGAAGCGTAGATGTAACTCGTCTAATTCGATTTTTTTGGCGATGAAATTTGTTGAAACAAAAATGGCGTAAGCTCTGAAAGAGAGGAACGATAGGACACGGGCATTTCCTTCACCGTCCTCACCCACTGCAAAATTTTGCTCTGCGACTAATGACCTCGTTATCGACGGAATGCTAAAACCCTACCTTCCATCTTTCTGAAACCCCATAGCCTGCAATTCCCAATGATTTGTCGATAATGAGCAACTTGGTTTCCCTCGTAAATAACTCGCCCGACCGCTAGTACATTTCACTGACAAGGGAACATTTCGAAGAGTAAATAAACGATCCTGACAAAACTTTGAGCGTGTGAAGAGGGGGCAACATAATGCAATACGTATTTATTTTGTGCCCAACTTCACTTTTCAGGGGTAAAACATACCCGGGAAGGTAATTTGGTATATTAGGTTTGGTGGAAATATCTTTGAAAAGACTATGAATAAAAAATGTTTCTAACGTAAAAGTTGATATGAATTAACGTTCTTGAAAATTGCATAATCGAATTTTGTAATAGTATGAAATTTTGAAAAATACCCCAGCACCATAAATTAATTATGAAAAATGAAATATACTGACAGAGTATTTTCAAAGTACCTAATTAAAATATCTAAATATTCATTAGCATCCTATTTATTTAATTACATTTGTTTTGCGTTTTAAATGGTTATTTTATGTTTTACATCCATTTTGTTTTGTTTTTTAGTTTACCGTTCCACATATGTGTATTTTGTTTGAAAATATCAAGTAACTCATTATTATGATACAAAATCTTTACATTAATGATAATCAGTAAATAAATTCTTAAAACATAACGTTTTCTTACATCATGCGCATAAAATGAACGAAATTCGTTCACATAATACACACGACGGAGAACACGATATAAAACAAAATTCAGGAGGATTTCAGATTGTCTGTGGTTACCATCTAAATATCCTGATTTGTATGAGGTATATTTTGGGCCATTGGTAAGCCTTGCCGAAGAAAATTGATTACGTACTAGTGACTGCAGCTTGATAATAATGTTTTTGATGTGGAGACTGACATCATAATCATTCAACAGAACTAGATCTGAAAATCTCACAAAGTTCTTCCAACATCGACAGCTATATACATCTCACGACTGTACCTGTGCCGTCGAGCCCTTTGGGATGTAAGTAAAATAAATAACTAGACTAATAATGAACGTTAGATATTTCGATTAGGTATGTTGAAAATACTCGCACAGCACAATGTGCACGGCTTATTTTCAAAAAATGGTATTTCAGAGTTCAAAATGGTTCAAATTGCTCTGAGCACTATGGGACTTAACATCTACGGTCATCAGTCCCCTAGAACTTAGAACTACTTAAACCTAACTAACCTAAGGACATCACACACATCCATGCGCGAGGCAGGATTCGAACCTGCGACCGTAGCAGTCGCGTGGTTGCAGACTGTAGCGCCTAGAACCGCTCGGCCATAGCGGCCGGCGTATTTCAGAGACCAGCATTATTACACATGGGTGTATGTAGCTTGAAACTCAGTTAATTTAAGTTGCAACAAGAGATCCCATTTTTCGTAATTAATTAATGGTGCTTGGGTATTTTGCAAAATTACAAATTATTACGAAATTCGATTATGCAATTTTAAAGAACGTTAATTACATATCAACTTTTATATGAGAAACATTTTTATATATCATCGTTCCGAAAATATTCCCTCCTAACCTAATGCGTCAAATTACCTTTCGGGGTGTGTTGTACGCCTTAAATGTGAATTTGGACACAAAAAAATACGTATTGCGTTATGTCGCCCCCTCATAACATCCGTCAAGTTTCATAAAAATCGTTTATTGAGACCTGCGAATGTTCCCTTGTAACAGTCATTTAAAAAGGAAAGAAATAAGACAAGCTGAAATACAACCAGATCCATCAGGTTCTGCAAACACTGCAACACTGTTTGCAAAGAATTTACGGATAAAGCCGCGAAGAATGAAAATACTGAAACTGAGGTTGAAAGTTACTTGTTAGGATTTCAACTTTCAAAATATTCCTTCTTCCACGATCCTGAATCGCAAGAATGTTGCAAAGACGTTTTGTACCTGGTGAAATGAAATGGAATGTCGTCTGGTAAGGGCCTCCCGTTGGGTAGACCGTTCGCCTTGTGCAAGTCTGTCGATTTGACGCCACTTCGGCGACTTGCGTGTCAGTGGGGATGAAATGATGATGAAGAGAACAACACAACGCCCAGTCCCTGAGCGGAGAAAATCTCCGCCCCAGTCGGGAATCGAACCCGGGGCCCTTGACATGACATTCCGTCACGCTGACCGCTTTTTTTAAAATTTTTTTTCATTTTATTCGCTTCGGTTCGTTGCATCTGCTCGGGGCGGACGTCGTAAGACATCCATTTAAGTTCGTTGTTGATCTGTTAACTCAGTTTTTTTTATTAAAGAGGGCACATACCGCTCAGCTACCGGAGTGGACGTTCTCGACCAGCTGATCGATTAGTGACGCTTTCACAATGTTTACTAGTTGCTTCAAAATGGTTCAAATGGCTCTGAGCACTATGGGACTTAACATCTACGGTCATCAGTCCCCTAGAACTTAGAACTACTTAAACCTAACTAACCTAAGGACATCACACAACAACCAGTCATCACGAGGCAGAGAAAATCCCTGACCGCGCCGGGAATCGAACCCGGGAACCCTGGCTACTAGTTGCTTAAAGTCATGTCTGGGAAGGTATACTTCGGCGGCTTCAGGTGCAAGCTAACCACAGTCCTGTGCGGAACAAAAGGTCTCTATGCGAGGCATTCGCATCCTGTTCTCTTCTCTGGTCAGTTTGGTTTCTGACTGCGTTCCCGGCAGGCTGTTGCTTCCACGTATTGGCTGCGGACGACTAGTGTAGCGACATACTTTATAGTTTCTTTTTGATGGTTCTTATGCAACGAGTTCAAAAAGTATGGTGAGAGTGCGGTTTACGTTTTACGACTTCGCATAAATTTTGTTTGCAGCATTTTTAAATATACAGGGTTGTCAGAAACAGTCTGAGAGGCTTACTAGGGTGTTGCAGCATAGGTTGTGCTGAGAAATAATTGTCAAAAAATTCGATACGTTGCGCCGTTTCTTATTTAATTAGCACTGAAGGTAGCCATTGAGGCTGTTGCTCGCGCAAATTCAAACAGCCCGCCAGATAGCATTAGCGTCAGTTGTTCTCGTACCTTCGGTCACGAGTAGGCAACCGGCCCGAGCATGGATTTCGTAGGACGTCTGGGACGCATTTTGTTGTTCGCATACTTCCAATCTGGCTTCTTTGTAATAAAGCCGATGTTTGTTAAATTCAAGCGCTTAAGACTTTAAAATTAAAATAAACAAAGAAATGATGACTTAGTTTATTTCGTGTTACAAAACAACCCATGACAACGCGATCGGTAATGAAAAGCATTTCCTGACAAATGTACAGGTTTATTCTAAATGATGGACCCATATTCAAAACTTCGTATTTATTAAAGTACAAATCCAAAATGAACAGGTTTTATACCAATGAAAAGGGGAAGTTTGAAAGTTTTTTATAATGTTTGATATCAATTTAATAAATTTAATAATTTGTAATATACATGCGGTAGGCTTGTGCTTTTTCCTTTGCACACACTCCCAGTCTGTTTAAACTGCTTAAACAAACGGCTAATAATTTTGCGACTTGGTGGTTGAATACTGAATTTGGTACGAAATGCCCTCTGCACTGCAATTTGCAATTCACGTTTCGTGAACTAAGGAATGCAGAAAACCTTGTGCTTCACAGTTGCCATCTCACTTACAACTGACGAAACGGAATGACGAACCTATTGCCGCGCGAACTCTACCGGTCGCTTCTGAAACCATCACCGCCCACCTACCGCCGCCCGCCAGGAACTTTGAAACTTCCTCTTTCATTGGTTTAAAGCTTGTTCATTTTGGATTTGTCCTTGAACACACAAAAATTTTTGAAACTGTGTCCATCATTTAGAATCACCTTGTATTTTGAGAGGAGCTTGATGATAGATTCTGTGGATACAAATACACTAAATTTTAAACACTTGAATGACGTATTAACGGCAAAAATCGCGAAGTTACTCATAATTTCTCGTCGACTCGGACTGCCCATCTCATTGCTTTAGTTTGTTTTTCTATTGATTCTCGTATTAGCGTTAATAAATAATTCTTGTCCATTGTGGATGTATTAGAACACAGCAACTGTTGAAGCTGAAGGTTATTTATAACGAATTACATGCAACTAGATGTTCTTACAGGCGTCTATTTTTCCATGATATTTTAAGTTGCATGACATCCCGCCTTCAGATGTTTACATTTAGAAGAGCTGGATAGATTGACTACCTTATTTTGCAAATATAATGAAAGTCTTGTTAAGATCAAATACGTTTCGCTTTATTCTAAAGAATCTTTAATGATCAGGTTTTTTTGTTGTTTACGTCATTCTTCCTGTTCTTCCTCATATATGTGTTAGATATTAGCATACAACACTTTCACTACACTAAATATATTCATTTTTCTGTGTTGTGAAGAACCACTGTCATCTCTCCATTTCGTGTGTTTTGTTTTGCTATTTTGAATACCAATATCTGGGTGCATTACATGTTTCCACTTGTGCCATATGAGGATAGGTCCAGGATTACTACTCAGATTGATTCTGCTCTCATCCGAGAAGAGCACACGAACCCACTCCTCGTTTGTCCAGTCGCTAAGCTTTGACCACACAGTAAGGGTGCCGCCGATGTGTGAATGTGCATTTTAAAATTAAAATGCGAGCATTTTCCATAGAAACAACACAGAACTTTGTGCGATAGTCAGGTAAGCTATTATCCTAAACATGTATGCAGTTTCCCAACAAATGAGAACTGCGAGACAAGTGGGATCCATGGAGTGTTGCGGAGCAGGAAAACAGATGAACAGAACAGTGGCAGGTACCGGAAATACGTGGCACGCTTTTCATATGCACGGTGAGCAGTTCCGCGCCACTGCATTGGTACAATCGACGCATAAGCGTCCCGGACGGATAGCGGGGTGTCCACAGAATGTAACTGCTCATGCGTACTGCAATTTACCGCTGACATACTGGTCCAGAATTTAACTACAGTCGAGCATCCGGTTCCCTCCACATGCAAGCGTGGGCGTCCTCTTTGCTACAAAAAAAATACTTTTTTCTCTCCATTAGAGCACCGTCAACATTCTGCAAAAGATCCTTGCTTCCTTATTATAATCGTATTTTCGCCTTACGTCTCAGTTTCATTATCTGAATATTTTAATTATTACTCCCGCTTTAGGTATTTATCTATTCTCAGTTAACGTGTTTTTGTTCCCTAAAGGAGTTTTGTAGGACCATTAGCGTTCACATATGTATAGGTAATGTGGTGACGTAGGTATATTTACACCTGGGCGCCTTGCGTCTATTCGCCGTTCGCCTGTGTTTGCTTCACGCCGATCGTTGTGGCCGAGCGGTTCTAGGCGCTTCAGTCTGGAACCGCGTGACCGCTACGGTCGCAGGTTCTAATCCTGCATCGGGCATGGATGTGTGTGATGTCCTTAGTTTAGTTAGGTTTAAGTAGTGCTAAGTTTTAGGGGACTGATGACCTCAGATGTTAAGTCCCATAGTGCTCAGAGCCATTTGAACGATTTTTTTTTTTATGCGCAAGAAGCGTGTTGGTGCAGCCCTCTTTCTTGAAATGTCGTATGCGTGATTTCATTCGTACCTAAATACAGCCACGCACGGTACTACAGTGATAAAGACGTCCGCTTTGCTAGCGGCAATTGTCACCGCAGGCGGAGACAAAGACAAAATCGTAGAAAGGAGCTTTAAGTACCAGGATACCTAATACCCTTAGCGTAATGCATGTTTATGCGTGGCAGAAGAGGTAAATATGACAAGGAGTGTTTTGTTTAACAAATGTCCTTGTGATTTCTAAGTAATATTGCACCCTGTTATGGCACTGACAGTGAAAGAAAATACAGCCTACAAAGACTATATCAGTGGGTACAAGGCTAGCACTGATGCTTTGAACTGTTGGTATCGGGGACAATTACCACTTTTTGGTGTTCCAGATCAAGGTACCTATTGCACTGAAACCTATCAACACCCCCAAATTTTTCCAGGTTCTGGTAAACTACATTAAGCTAGGTTCATGGCTACTTTTTCCAGTAACGTTTTGAAGTTGATCGATGATTTGATGTTGCACATATCTTATTATACATTTTTTTATTATTCTGACAGTCGTAGAAATGTAAGTAGGCTGTTTATATTTTCTTATTGGTAACGCCACGTAGCGCTCTGTATCAAAATCACTGGCTGTGCTGTGTGCAGTCTGTGGCTAGTTTGCATTGTTGTCTGCCATTGTAGTGTTGGGCAGCTGGATGTGAACAGCGCGTAGCGTTGCGCAGTTGGAGGTGAGCCGCCAGCAGTGGTGGATGTGGGGAGAGAGATGGCGGAGTTTTGAAATTTGTAATACTGGATATCATGAACTGCTATATATACATTATGACTTTTGAACACTATTGAGGTAAATACATTGTTTGTTCTCTATTAAAATCTTTCATTTGCTAACTATGCCTATCAGTAGTTAGTGCCTTCCGTAGTTTGAATCTTTTATTTAGTTGGTAGTAGTGGCGCTCGCTGTATTGCAGTAGCTTTAGTAACGAAGATTTTTGGTGAGGTAAGTGATTTGTGAAACGTATAGGTTAATGTTAGTCAGGGCCATTCTTTTGTAGGGATTTTTGAAAGTCAGATTGCGTTGCGCTAAAAATATTGTGTCAGTTTAAGCACAGTCATGTATAATTTTTCTAAGCGGACGTTTCAGAAATTCAAGTTTGACAGCTAGCTGTTTACTCAAAGATATTTATGTTGTTGTGGGTCGTGTATCTATAAACTGTTAGTGATGTGTTTGCAGTCTCTGTTGTTTTGGTTATCCGTTACCCATATATAAAAATTTTTAAACCCTGAAATATACAAAATTACGAACAGTAACAACACAAAATTTTATATACGACAGACGGGATGAAAATTCATCATCCGATTCAGAGAACATACGAGAGAAACAAATAACAACCAATCCACCTTCTTTACACACCTAAAAAAATGAAAAACACGAAGCTGAGAACATTGGAAACGCATCACAAATACTGCAAAAATCCCAAAAAGTCCAATCATGATTATGTTGGAGGAATTTCAAATACGCATACACACTACGGATTATCCTCACGATATATTTAATGACCAAACGGATTTCAAGCACATACAGTTTAAAAAAGTTATTGAAATTTTCTGCAAGGATAACGGATAACCAAAACACTAGAGACTGCAAACACATCAGTAACAATTCCATAGATACATGGACCTGCAAGAACATAAATATCTTTGAGTAAACAACTAACTGTCAAACTTGAATTCCTAGGCGTGTCAAAATAATAAAAAAGTATTATAAAATGTATGAGAAACATCTTTAAAACGTTACTGAAAAAAATACATGCATCAAGTACGGACAGCAGTAATAGTTTACTCGAAGTTGGCATACGTCCATCTACAACGTCAGGGCGTGAGTACAACGTCCAACGTACAAAACCTGTATAAATTATATATTATGTAAAATGTATATAAATGCGACTGTTTGCAGATGCACTGATGAAGCAATAAATCTGAAATAAGCTTATATACTAAAATAAAACATCAAGCGGCATACTGTTTACTAATTCTCTGCATCTTTACGCCTTTCGTCGATGCTGCTATTGTATACAGCGTGAACGAGAACTCCATCGACAAACTTTGAGAGGTTGTTATGGCATACCTTTTGAGTATTTTGGTTTGTTACTGCAGTCACCATTATTTCTGCGAAAATAGCGGAGAAGAAGCCCCTAATACGCAATAACCGAAACTTGTAACACACAACACAGAGTAATGCAATAACCCTCAGACGAAAAACTGCACAGTGATGTGGTTGCCGTCACTGCGGAAACAGCTCAGCAAAGTGTCGTTGTGACGCTCTTCAAATGCATTCACTATGTGTATATCGGCCAACTCTTTTATCAGTAAACCAATCCTCAAAACTGTGTATCACTATACGTTGAAACCATTGTATACCCCTGGTGGATAGACATCCCTTCCACCACCTTTGTCTTTCGGCTTGCAGGCCATGCAGGAGAGGCCGTGAGCAGCACGAGCCTCGGCGGCTATTCACCGAGGTCGTTTAAAGCAGATGGACTGCTTCGCCACACCCGCCGCGGAGGCCAACAAGGGAGTACGACGACATCATCCGGCCAAGAGAGCCGACAGACGAGGAGCTCGTTATCTCCAACAGCGGCAGCCAATACCGCGGATCCAATGTAGCAGTCAGCGCTGTGTTATAACGTGTGGCTACAGGGTTGCAGAGGCAGTTACAGTTCGCTCCGGATCGAGTTGCAGCCGCAGTTACGACGTTACCAGCACGTGTTGTAGACCACTGAGAGTTGCCTTACTAGGATATACCGGGTTAGTAAACAAGCTTGTTATTGCAACCACCGCAGCCACAGTGCTGCATCGCAGGTACGGACTTCATCTCTGGATCATATTTACTGCTGGAAGCAATAACATGTCATGGACTGAAGTTTCGTCTGTATTGTATACTTGTGTAACAGAGTCCACGTCAAGGTGTCTCTTGAGTTATAATAAATGAAAGATCTTTTACTCAGACTTGTTTATTTGTGTGATGATTTCAGAACGCTGCACTGGTGCAACCGATAATACACTATGTTTATAAATTAGTTGTACAAAAGTAATCTTTAATTGTGAAAAGAGTAAATAACTTACAGAAATGTTTGATACAGCAATGAATACAGTATATATTCAAGTTTTATTCCCGCCTAACATTCACCATGGAGTCATAACGGCGCAGAGCGTGCACAGTGTTGTTTATGGTTTCATGAATCCAAATTTGCTACCACATCGAAAACAAACTATTATTAACCGCTACAATCGTTTCACCGAAGCTGGATGTGTATCACATAGGGCCCCGGGTCTGGAACAGCCAGCAGCTCCTGACGCAGCAAATGACCAAGTTCGGTTGTCTTACATTCGCAGTCCGGGTAAATCAACGAGACATGCCAACTTACAATTTACTATACTATACCTAGCGTTAGCGTTAAAATGTGGAAGGTATTACGGAAACACCTCTCATTTAGTCCCTAGAAACTGGAACTTTTTCAAGCTTTGATTGGACGTTGTGGAACAATATCCTGGCCGCTATCATCACCTGATTTAATCCCAATGGACTTCTGTGTAAGGGGATCATGAAATACACAATTTTTGTTCCTCTGCTTCCGGGAAACGGCAGTGAGCTGCGACGATAGATAACACAAGCAGCTGTCGCTGTATATCAAGACTTATTTCATAGGATCTGCAGGAAATTGATTACAGATGGGATTTTTTTCGTGTTACAAACGGTAGCCACATTGAACATTTGTGAATAAAATTTAGATATAACATTATTTTACAGAATGTTAGTGTACGTTTCCGATGGCGTGGCACATCTGCAGCGATCACATTATGTCAATACAAAAACAGATAGCGTGAATCACAGCTACTAAACTATAATGCAGTTCATGTTCCGTTCGTAAAGACATGCGAAAAATTGATGGTTGAACAGAGGTCAACATGGCGCCAGAGACCATATTCATTTCACACTACACTTTCATTTTACATTAGGGCATGACACGGCGCGAATCCTTGTCAAGCAGAATACTCCGTAATCATATATTTTTTTCCATTTTCTCTTGTTTTTGTTTATTACTTCATCAGGAAGTGTTATACTTTAAGATCTCTGCCTGTCTCTGAGCGTTTAAAATGAGTTCCGATTTCTTGTCCGTAATGTTTGTAGATGACAATGAGTTACTGTTTTATGTCGGTCTAGTAGTCATCAAGTGATACTATTTTTGTTGTTGTGGTGGTTGTTTAACAGGATATCACATTTGATTGGCAACGTAACAGTCATGTCGATATGTGCAAACTAAGTAGGATACTGTCAGCCTCTCAGTGATGTGTGGAGTCACCAGAAACAACACTTCGCTCGAATTCCCCGGTTAGATGACTGTGGTAAGTTAGGGACACGCAATTCGACCAAGCGACTTCCAATGGAAAGACCTTCACCAGGCCCTTGAGTTACACGAAATTATTATTATTAATATCTAAATACATAATTAAGTTTATACGGAACCCTTAGAGCACGAGTCCTACTCGCTCTTGTCCGGTTTTTCCTTATATGGCGGCCGCAGTGCATCTCAGTTGCTGGAAACGGATGCCAGCTGTGATGGACACACCTGAGATGCAGTTCGTTACACCATACATCTTTCTAGTGCCACCAGATGCAAAGTACTACATTTTATAGAAACACACTGACCGTTACTTCACTTATTTTTTGTAGGGCCAACCACTATCTCCTTTTTATGAAGTTAGCACACAGTGGTTCAAATCCTCACATGATCATTCTGATTTAAGTTTTCCGTTATTTCCTTAAATCCATTAACGGAAATGCTGGGATATTTCCTTTGAAAGGCCACAGCTGGTTTACTTCCGAAGCCTTTCCAATCGTAACATCTGCTTCGTCTCTAATAATTTCGTCATAGACGGGATGTTTATTCTTCCTTTCTTTTTTCCTCTCGAATGTGTCTCACGAAGATTAAATCACAGCAGTTGATCAATCTTACCAATAATCATGTTGATCTTAGTAGTAAACTATAAAAGCTTTATTCATCACAGCCGTTTGAAGCGATTTTTTCGACAGACACGGTACAAATGTTACCACCTGCCTTCGCTGCCTCCAGCTCTCTATTAAATCCAAAGAGATCAAATGTTACTGATTTAGACTTTTTACGTTTCACTTCCCGTTTTCTTACGCTTAAACAGCGTCCCTGATAACATTTCCACTATGACACATTCAATAAGTGATCGTAAGAACATTTCCAGAACCTCAAGTAAAAAATGACGATGGATAAATGTACTTGTAGCAATCTGCGTGACAGTATGTCACTCGAGATCTCCACGAACTTACACATCAGTCTACCTTTTTCAAGGGAATTTTGCCTGTGATGGTAGATTACTAATTCAATGTTCTTCACACCATATGCTGCATGAGAATAGATCACAACGCCCTTGTCTGCCCAATTATAAGAGACGAAATGCGGTTTAAAGGAGCAAAGAGAATAGCGTGCTTTGTGTTTACGCTGCGCTATATTTACCACTACACCATACATACATACAACAGCGCAGCACAGTGAGAAAGCAATACTTCCTGCAGAAATTTCCGCATACTATCGCGATGCCAGTTCGTGTAGATGGCCGTTGTGTGGTTTATTTCAGTGACTGCAATACCAAGCCGAAAGTGTGCATTGGGTAGCCAAGGGAGTGGGTGATTGGCGATGCGGACGAACTAGGATATGTTTTGAATAGGCTGTAATCCACCTTCAGGGTGTCAGATTGTTCATACAGTGTGGAGCATCAATAACTTGTACCCTACACCTATGGGCAGTTACGTGGTCTATTGGAATCATTCTAGCGTTGACAAACTGCCTATTGGCTTCTGTCTCGGGTTCTTCGGCCGACGTTCATCTAATGATTTTTCTGACGTTTCGTCAGCACGAGTGGCTGGCATTGTCAAAGCTTCAGCCTCCATTGCCGGTGGTGAACTTGAGCCGAGATCGTGGCCGCAGACTATATGTACCTGGCGCGCCAACGTCCGAGGGCTTCTCCGCGGTCATTTCCGGTACGGTTCTCCTCTTGCTACCTGCGACGGTCGTTCGCTGCAGTACGGGAAGCCAGGATCCGTTTACCTTAAGGCTTTCCTCTTTCTTGTTCAAACTGTTCGCGTGCTTTTGTATTTCTACAGCTTCTCTGAACAAGCGCGTGTGATAGTGCTTCTCTACAGCCAGAACTTCCGTGTCGGCGAATTTTATTACGTGGTCGGTCTCATTCAGTGCGTGCTCTGCCACGGCCGATTTCTCCACCTGCCCCAACCTGAAATGTCGCTTATGCTCTTTGATCCTGGTGTTAATGGATCGTCCAGTCATTCCGACATAAACTTTTCCGCATGCGCATGGTATACGGTATATTCCCGACATTCCCTCCAGTTCACCACCGGCAATGGAGGCTGAAGCTTTGACAATGCCAGCCACTCGTGCTGGCGAAACGTCAGAAAAATCATTAGATGAACGTCGGCCGAAGAACCCGAGACAGAAGCCAATAGGCAGTTTGTCAACAAGTGGCCACGAAAGCCTTAACAATTTTGTATTCTAGCGTTGTGTGCTTAAGGCCTTTGTTCGGTTCACACGTCAGGCAGCTATTTTTAACTAGCAGGAACAGATCCCCTCTCAACCTGCGGAAGTTGCGGCAAGTAGAAATTCTGTCACCTGTAAGCTTTTTTACACCAGGAATCGAAAAAAATGTTCAAATGTGTGTGAAATCTTATGGGACTTAACTGCTAAGATCATCAGTCCCTAAGCTTACACACTACGTAAACTAAATTATCCTAAGGACAAACACACACACCTATGCCCGAGGGAGGACTCGAACCTCCGCCGGGACCAGCCGCACAGTCCACGACTGTAGCGCCCTAGACCGCTCGGCTAATCGCGCGTGGCACCAGGAATCGTATTTTATTAATAAATCAGTCATGTGATGTCACAGGGCACTTGCCGGCCGAAGTGGCCGTGCGGTTAAAGGCGCTGCAGTCTGGAACCGCAAGACCGCTACGGTCGCAGGTTCGAATCCTGCCTCGGGCATGGATGTTTGTGATGTCCTTAGGTTAGTTAGGTTTAACTAGTTCTAAGTTCTAGGGGACTAATGACCTCAGAAGTTGAGTCCCATAGTGCTCAGAGCCATTTGAACCATTTTTGAACAGGGCACTTATTTATTACTGTATTTCAACTTGAGATGATAAAATTTTCATGCTGGTGGAATTTGATCTCAGATCTCCTCTTTCGCGGACGTTGTAGTTCCACTGTTTCGTTGTTTCCCTGAGACTGCAAACTCTTCAAGATCTCCACGAAACTGAGTGTCTTCGTTAGAATCCTAGTCCGGCACAAAGCCTTTCGTCACGACATTTAAAGCTTTAGTTTGCGCACATCAAACTACAGGTGAAAAATAATCATGGTTTTAACGTCTCTCCGTGAGTTGTCAACAATGACGACTGGTGCCGGTTTCGACTCCTAGTCAGACACGGAACTTTACACCATAGCATTTCACGTTCAGACATGTATGCGTACATTTCATTACTGCTAAAGTAGACCAATATTTAACGTCTATTCATTGTTAGAAAAGGACGGTGATACGTGCCGTGTTCGAGTCCCCGGTAAGACAAAACTTTTTCGTTTCGTCAGTTCGCTTTGTCATCTCATTAGTGGTGAAAAAATTCTAAATGTAACATTTGATTGTGCCTAGTTAACAATCTGATTAGGTTATGCGTTCGTGTTCCCGTCTAACACGAACCTTACATCACGTAATGCACACACTTTGTTACCTGTGATTGCAACGATGTTTAAGATCTTTCGAGGTTCGTTAACATGGACAGTGGTTGCTGGGAAGGAATCCTGGGTCCCAGTCCACTGCAAACATTTTTGTTGCGTTATATTACGTTGAAACTTGCTCCTCCTACTATTATTTTTTGTAATAAATTTGAATTTACAAGCGTTAAATACTGTCATCTCTAATAACATATTTCCTGATATTTGCGTTATCGTGGTATTAATTTGCATCTGGATTAATAGTCACAGAGAGCAGTATTCTGTACTGGTCTCTGGTAGTAACCATTGTTTATAGTCAAACGATGCACCGGGTCGCGCGGGATTAGCCGAGCGGTCTCAGGCGCTGCAGCCATGGACTGTGCCGCTGGTCCCGGTGGAGGTTCGAGTCCTCCCTCGGGCATGGGTGTGTGTGTTTGTCCTTAGGATAATTTAGGTTAAGTAGTGTGTAAGCTTAGGGACTGATGACCTTAGCAGTTAAGTCCCATAAGATTTCACACACATTTGAACATTTTTTTTTTTTGGACTGCACCGGAAAGAGATTGGAGTACCTGTAAGACCGTTACGTTATGCATACAAATAGGCGGAAAGTAATTCAGGTCGTTCAGATACTTTTGAGTAGGCTTATTCACCGATCTGGTCGAGAGCGCTGTCTCGCGCTCACGCCTCAGCAGTGAGCAACCGTCCGGCTCACGACGAGTAATTGTAAGGATAGAGGTGGGGAGGGGGAAACGGAAGAAGGCAACACGGCACGAGAAACTGTTGTCAACTAGTCTATTCTACGGCCGCTAATAGTTACACGCGGATGCATCGCTCCACGGTGCGTAAAGACTTTCGTGGCAAATTTATTTCCTAAAACAGTTGCATTGATGAAAACCGACAATGAAACGAAACATTTGTTTTAGTTGATGAAGCAAAGAACATGGACTAGCTAAGAACGAAACATGATATTTGTTGCGTCTAATGCAGCCTTATTATGAATGTCGTTTTCAGACGAAGTTTAAATTGACATCATCAAGTTGTATCTTGTGACGAATCTTTTTCACACGTTAAACATAGAAACACTGCATGTCAATGAATACTACTTATGAGGTCCGTTCAAAAAATTCCAGAACATTCTTATTTCGAGCCAATAGTGTGTTGGTAGTAACCATTGTGTATAGTCAAACCACAATGGTGTGTTGTCATCCAAGCACACGCCTGTGCTCAATGTGTAACTGACGGAAGTGTCATTGTTTTATTTCCGTTAGTTATTCCTCAGTGCTGTAGTGAATAGAATGTTGTGTCGCACAGTTTACGAATTTCGAAAAGGCAGAATTAGAAGAGCTGCGTGTCTGCATTTAATTTTGCGTGAAACTCAAGAAAACCGTTACCGACACACACCAAATAATGCAGGAAGCCTACGGTCATGTCCTTTCACGTCTACCGACGACGCTCATATGTCAGGAACGTCAACGACATTGTGCGTGTCAATCGAAGACTGACCGTCCGAGAGATTGCAGAAGAATGTAATATTTCGTTTGGATCATGTCATGAAATCCTGACACAGCATCCTACAATGCATCGTGTTGCCACCAAGTTCGTCCCACGGCTCATGACTCAGGACCAGAAAGATGTCCGCCTCGCAATCTGTGTAGAGTTTTTGGATCACGCCAATGAGAACGAGATGTTCCTTAAGAGAATAGTAACTGGTGATGAGACGTGGGTCTACGGCTATGATGATGAGACCAAGATTCAATCTTCACGATGCGTCGGGAAATATTCTCCAAGACCATGAAAGCTCGTCAGGTCAGGTCAAAGGTCAAAGCCATGCTGATAGTTTTCTGTGACTTTGAAAGATTAGTTCATCATGACTTCATAGCACAGAGACAAGCTAATAATCGATGGTACTATTGCGACGTGTTGGAACGCCTGCGAGGAAATGTGAGAAGGGAACGGCCTGAAATGTGGCGAGACAATTCATGGCTCTTGCATCTCGATAACGCACCCGCACATTCATACCTGTTGGTGTGTGACTATTACACAAAAAACCAAATCACTGTGGTACCCCATTCTCTGTACTCTACAGATCTGGCTCCTGAGGACTATTTTTTTATTACTGAAGTTGAAAACCCCGTTGAAAGGACGAAGATTTGCAACAACAGACGAGGTAAAGGAAAATTCGCAGACGGCACTTCGCGCAACCCAGCAAGAGGCGTACTAAGACAGCTTCCGAACGTGGAAACGGCGTTGGGAGCGGTGTATCAGTTATGGAGGAGAGTATTTCGAGGGATACCACGCGCAATAAGTAAAAGGTAAGCGTAGAAAAATTTTGTGGACAAAGTTCCGGAATTTTTTGAACATACCTCGCATTTTGCTTTTGGCTAAAGCATCAATGTCTGATACCACTTTCTGAGCACTTTTAATTCGAAAATGAGGTTTTAAATTGAAGTCTGTGAGCGGGCTTATGCAGGGATATTACCTTCTCTCAACAGCGGAAAAAAGGGGCCTCACACAAATACAAGGGATATCTGGGAAGTAAGTTCCGATCGGTCAAGAAATGGAAACCACTGTGAAAATCTAATAAAGCTTTGCACATATGTGTTCGACAGTGTCTCTTGTGTGCCTGTCGATTACATCACTTATTTTCAGTTCTGAGCGCATGGTGAGCACATAAAGATGCGTAGAAAATAGTGTCTCCCACCAAGTAAGAGGTCCTATTGAGAGATTTCGCCTGATGTTATGCAGCCCACATTACAGAACTGTCATACGGTTCCTACTTTGTTACAATTCTCGGTCGCAATCTGCAGGGGCAATGAAAATTCTCTTGCAGCGTTTTCTATGGGAAGTGTTTGATCACCCGCACCACAGCCCGTAATTGCATCCCTCTGTGTTTCATCTCTGCTCACATTAAATACTGGCTATGCAGACGACATTTTCGCACTGACAACGTGCTATAGATGAGCGTAGAGAATTGACAGGAAGCAAAGGCGGCTGACTTCTATGACGAGGGTATTGGAAAGTTGGTACAACGCTACGACAAATGTCTAAGTCGGAGTGGCGACTATTTAGAGCAGTGCTGGAAGCTATAGCTAACTGTTGCAGATAAAATATTTCTGACTTTCAAAGTAGTTTCCATTTCGCGATCAGTCGGAACTTACTTTCCGAATGTACCTAGTATGTAAGTCCAAACCTCAACATCATTATCGCTGCAAACTTGTAAAGTTGTGGAAATTTATGTTGAAGAAAATTTTTATACGAGTCTACAAGACTATTTTCTTATGAAACCTTCAGTCAGTTGCCTGTCATACTGCAGACTACCTAGTTCTAGCTGTGGCTAGGCCGGCCGGAGTGACCGTGCGGTTCTACGCGCTACAGTCTGGAACCGCGAGACCGCTACGGTCGCAGGTTCGAATCCTGCCTCGAGCATGGATGTGTGTGTTGTCTTTAGGTTAGTTAGGTTTAAGTAGTTCTAAGTTCTAGGGGACTGATGACCTCAGAAGTTGAGTCCCATAGTGCTCAGAGCCATTTGAACCATTTTTGGCTTGGCATCTTGCACTGACGTGTTATAAATTGATGTTGATGTATTTGACCTATGCTTTGAAATTCTCAACCCGTCCACAAAGCTGCTTTTCATCGATTTTAAAACAGACAGTCTCCACTTTAAGCACTGAGCTATTAAGCAATAGGTTTACGTCTAAGGCTACGGCAAAGTCAACAACGGCCGTTCCGTTGAAGACAGCGCACAGTTTGCAATTAAGTTGCACAACATAATGACGTCTGACTATCCTGTTTTACCGCGAGAACTCATTACGCTCTGTTTTTTAATTTAATTGCTTTTGGAACGTGCCCATACAGCCATCTCAGCACTGGAAATGTTATGCTACAGTTTGTTTTGACAAAGTGTACATTAGTTTAAGCCGTGCTCTGGTACGAAGTTATGTGGGCTTAACAAAGGACAGATTCCGAAATAAAACAAATTTTACATTCACAGTATGCTGAAACGAGTAAAGAAGACGAAAAGGCAGCACCGGATACGCAGAGGTACAAAAATCGTACTGGTAACACATAAGAAATGATAAATCGCCGTTGGTACACATGTGAGGTATTCCCAGTTCAATCTGTATTAATGATTATGTAACAAAATTAGCAATAATTTTTTAGTGTGAACATTTGGGGTGAGAGGTATGGAAAGAAAACGGTTGGTAAAGAGATAGGAAAGAAATAATGACTTCCAACCACACTGGCACTGCGGCACTGCGACGGCGAGAGTTGAAAATTTTTGCCGGACTGGGACTCGAACCCGGACAGGGCAAATACCACACATACCTATAAATGATTAAATGATCTTTTGTATGTCCTTAAGAATTGTTTCAAAAGCTGCCGATAGAGAATTGAATATCTGTGCAGGTCTATAAGTACCATCTCTCAAAACATGAGAACAGTATACAAGAATTAGATTTGGTTATTACAGCATGTATAGATACATCAGTATTCAGACAACATACATGCGAGCATTCTTGCTCGCCTAGCCGCCTCCTGAAAAGGCCTGCTTTCGAGAATGATAGTTCACAACAAATCATTAAAAAAATCAAATGGATCCAAGCACTATGGGACTTAACATCTGAGTCATCAGTCCGCTAGATTTAGAACTACTGAAACCTAACTAACCTAAGGGCATCACACACATCCATGCCCGAGGCAGGATTCGAACCTGCGACCGTAGCAGCAGCGCGGTTCCGGACTGAAGCGCCTATAACCGCTCGGCAAATCATTTCCCACAGTAGTCACAGCTACACTTTCCACTAGGAAAAATAATTTTCGATCCCGCTTAGCAATATACCCATAAGAGTAGGTTATGCGTTAGCCTGTTTGTCCCATTGTTTTATGGCGTATCATTCACCACCACCGACGTGGTTAACAAGGAACGTGATTCAGTCGACCAGAAGTCACGTTTCCCTTGATCCACGGTCTAATGTCGATAACTCCGTGCCCACTGCAATCGTAATGATCACGTCGTTGGGTCATCATGGGGTCACATTTGATGAGGAGCCCCATGTTTAACAACACTGCTAAACAGTATGCTCCGGAACAGTTCTGCCTGCACCAGCATTGTACACCCGTCGTCAGATCTGCGGCAAATGGACGCCTCTCCCGCTTCACAGAGCAGGCAAGCCTTCGACCAACGCGTTCTGTGATCAGGCGCGGACGTTTAACACCTTGTAGTCTGGTCGTGGTTTGACTGTCCTTCAATCACTTTTCATACGTGCTCACGATAGTAGCACGCTGATTGCCGATTAAATTCGCTTTTTCCGAGATGCTCGTTCTCAGGTTCCGGGCCATGACGATGTGCCCTTCGTCAGAGTCATTTATGTCAGTGGATTTCCCTACTGTGGCATATATCGTCTCTAGTATGAAATGAAATGAACTGATTGTATGGCATCGATGGCCGGGAGTCCCACGTGGGGAAGTTCGGCAGCCGAGTTGCAAGTCTTTTCAGAAGACGCCCTATTGGGCGACTTGCGTATCGATGATGATATAGACAACAAAACACAACACCCAATCTCTAACTCGGCCGGGAATCGAACCCGGGCCCGCTGCATGGCTGTCAGACGCGTTGACCGTTCAGCTAAGGAGTCGGGTCTGTAGAATGATTCAGAATTTATCTTTCCTCCGCTATTTTTTTTCCTTACCGCGGCACGTGCCCGCAACGCCAAGAGGCGGTATTCAGCCTCGTTATGGTTAGTGGTCATAATGTTTTTTCTCATAAGTGTACGTATTTGTGTGATGCCCCAATTTCTTTCTTTTTTTTCCATAGGTGTTGAAGGATGGCCAAGACATCGGTTACGGGTGAACATTTAACCGGCAAGTAAGCACACTGGCAAAAAGTTTGTCGCCCCAGTTGACTTTCTTAATTTTCTTCAGGTATGCAATATCCAGCTGCAGAAAGTCATTCGTGAATAAATCGCACAGAGCTCCCGAACTTCTTGGGTGTTGACTGTTACATTTCATCCTCTGCTTCAGACATTTTCTACGTAATTAAGGTCGTATCATATAGCGGTTCAGTCGAGGTGCGGTGGAATGCCTGAGTGTTCGCCAAACTAGGAAGATATGCATGAAGCCCCACGAACAAGACGGGGATTCCCACAGGATACAAATCATGAAGATGTTAAAGAAAGGGTAACACTTGTCCGACTGATTTGCAATGAACATCAAATGTTCAAATGTGTGTGAAACCTTATGGGACTTAACTGCCAAGGTCATCAGTCCCTAAGCTTACACACTACTTAACCGAAATTATCCTAAGGACAAACACACACACCCATGCCCGAGGGAGGACTCGAACCTCCGCCGGGACCAGCCGCACAATCCATGATGCAGCGCCTGAGACCGCTCGGCTAATCCCGAACGGCTCAATGAACATCAACCGTCCACGGTAACCTGAATGAGTGGCCCCGAAACATGTTACGGAAAACACACCAAAACACCTCAGAACCATCTCCGGCCTGAACTGCAGCCTCCACACATTGCGGCTTAAACACGTCACTGGACGGTCGGTGCACTCGACGTCTCACATGGCATGAAAAGAGGCTTAACAGCGACTCTTCCGACCACATTATGCGCCTCCTGTCAGCTGTTGTCCAGTTTCTGATTGTTTGGACAATATAGTACGTGTAGCTTTATTTGCTGCTGTGAATAGTGGCCTTTGGCGAGGTACCTAACTGCAAATGTCCATTGTATGCAGTACCCTTCGCACTATTCACTCGGAAACTTGTAGAGACGTACTTACATTCGCTGACAACAGCAACTCATGTCGCATTTGAAGTCGATTGTCACTGACAAGTCGTAACGCTCTTCTCCGATCCCTGTCGCTTGGGATTTTTTTACGACTACCGTTGGTACGCCACGCTACATTGCTGCGAGTTTGACACCATTCCATCGTCGACAGTCCACCTTGATACACCAACAAATCAGGCAGTTTCACGCGCGGAGTGGTTATGAGCTTGTCCGAACATGATTCCTTCTTTTCGCCATTCGGTAACGCCTCTACGTCGACCTATCTTGCTACACCCATTCCATACGGTCGTTGCTACATACACGCTGCCTCAGTGCCACAACTAGCGTCATCCGACTGCTACCAGTTTTACACCATCTGCAGCGCTCCGTTGCAACCAATGTATTATTTTGGTTCGTGGGACACATGGTCCCACTTGACCAGTTTTCAGAATCCGTCAGCTTAATTTTTTTTAGTGGTGGAAGTGTATCATTCACAATAAAGGAATACAGTTTTTGACCTTTAGTTTTTCACATACATGCAAAATAAATTTTAATAATGAAAGGGTTAATATTAGGTGGGATAATACTCTGTCTCAGTTCCACGCTTGCAGGGAGACATCACCAACACGACCTCATACAGAAAATAGCACATTTTAAGATATCATCCCCCAGCAATGGGTCCCGACCGAAATTTGGACCATAATGCTGATAGTACGCGGTTACGACCTTCTGAACATGCAGCTTTGAAACATGCACGCGCATCGGTTGTCACTCACTCGTCTCCCCTGTAACCGATTACTGCCTGAGCACGAATTTCTGTACAGTGCATTGAGTAAGGGGTTTGTGAAATATTGCTTTGACATTGGCAACATGCTTTGTTCAGTGTGTCAAGTCTGCCGTTTCCAACCTGTAGCTGGTGCCAGAGATCTTCTCACTTTGAAAATTTTTAGTTTGCGATTCGCAAATGCAGTGTAAGTGAATTAAACGAATGAGAGTGTCATTAAAAAAGTAGAGTAGCACTATTTAAGTATTAACAACGCTGTTTGCGTTATTTACTCTGGACTGTAAAGTTGACGCTGTTCAAGTGAAGTACACCTGCAAGAGTTGCTCTGTTTTCAAGTGTTTGGCATGATTAAATTATAAATCGAAAATTATTAACTTCATTTTCACTGCTGCAGAACATCAATACCAGAATACTGTTAAAATAATACTGAACACACACACACACACACACACACACACACACACACACACATATATATATATATATATATATATATATATATATATATTGTACTCATATTTACCATTTTTCACGTAGAATAACTTGTGTCCCCAAACAACATTTCAAAACACGCCTTCAATATCCCGCGAATACGAGGGCTCTGATTGTCACTCCGATGTACAATACTTCGCTCTCAGGCACTATGCAGCTGTAGCAGGGAGAACTGAGTGACACACAGCCGGTGCGTGCACACGTTTAAGTCTCCTAATACCACCTTTTGGAAATGCAACCTAGTCGTGAAACCTATATTTTAAAAATTTTTGAGGAAAATTTTTATTCTTTATAATGATTTCTTATACCAGAATTTGTATTTGAACTCGTTTTGAATTTTTCGGTTACACGAAATCACCAAAATTTAAGTCTTAGTAGTAAATGTGACTTTTTGCAACAAATGTTATATTCGCAGTTTTAAATTTAAAATCCTTCTTACACATCTGTATATCTTTAAAAAGTATGTTGTGAGTAAAACTTAATTATATCTGCATTTTTTTTTAATTTTTGTGGTCAGAAAGTAGGCCTCCTCTCTGTGTACACATTACGGAAGATGCGTTGCTACTGCTAAGATTGTGTTAAAAGATCTTTTCAGGTCCTCGACCGTTCTTATACATCAGTTAGTATTTAAACAGGATGTTGATAGTAAAAGCTAACAACAATTGACGAATTTTTTTAAATTTTTTTTGTTGTGGGCATTAAGTACCCTTCGGTAGCACACATTATGAAAAATACGTTGGTATTGAAAGGATTAAAAGCTTTACATACAGAAGTTCATAACAGCGTATTTATGAATTACGGTCCAAAGTTTCGCGCGGGATCGATTGCTCGGGCTGATATCTTACAGGTGTACCTTTTATCCCTAAAATAAGAGGTAGAGTTGGTCATGTTTCCTCGTTAGACATAAGGAATTCATGTGCAATAATAAGGATGATAAATAGCATAGGCTCTGTACCCTCACGTCTCATGTAGAAAACAGTGCTCACTAAGAATACAACTATCTTTGCATTTCTTGCTCAAAAAGGGACAAAATATACAGTCTTGAAGGTATTCTGGAAATCCCCCCTCAGTCCCTGGACTTTCCTAGTGGATTGAAAGTGGTACTGTATTAGATAATATAAAAAGTGGAAAGCGAATTTCTACGCAATGGAAGAATTTTTGTTTTGTTATACAATTCTCTCTCACTCTCTCTCTCTCTGTCCCTCTGTCTGCATCTAATACACAGGTCCGAACAAATCGATACCAGCTAACTTGAGGGGTTATAGAGTGTGTCTCTGGGAACAAATTATCATTGAGAAATGTTACAGAGCGGCGAAGTCCGAGACGCTATCGCTTGCCAAGACTCCATTCTCGGCCACGAAACGAGTCTGCAGGCTGACGGAGCGGAAGCAGTGTTGTTGTGACAGGCGGGGACGCATTCGGTGCCATCCAACGACCTAAATAAGTCAGTTCTGCGTTCTGTCCGAGATGACGTTTCCGGTCATAGGTTTCTAACCTACATTTCCTCCTCAAGATACCCCCAGAGGTTTTTCGGTAGCCTTGTGTTATATACACAGGGTGAGGCACCTTCGAAGCCATCCAAAATATGTCCACAACGAGTGAATATATCGAGGTGCAGTATTCGCTAAGATATAGTGGACAATGTGGCGAACTTTTCTAACGGAAACAATTAATGTTTAACATTTATAGCAGCCGAATTATGACACCGATTTCGTTTTTAGAGCACCGTACCTCAATCGGTAAAAACGGAACCTTACAGGATCACTTTGTTGTCCGTCTGTCTGTTTGTCTGTCCTTTTTCTCAGGAACGGGTAGAGGTATCGAGTTGAAATTTACCTCGTACACTAAGATCTATGGTCCTTTGCCGGTGTAAAAAATTTAAGCTTCAAAGTCAATGCAATTAAAATATATGGATTATTCTTGCTACACTCAAACTCACTCATCAAAACCTATACAGCACTTCCCGTCGACCTAGAATCATGGCATTTGGCAAGAAGAAAGGTTTCACAGTAAAAGTACAGGAAAAAATTCGAAAATTGCTAACCTGTAACTACACTACATCAAAAATAATTTTGTTGCCATTCGTAATTCGACAGAAATGTGATGAACTACGGTCAATTAGCGTAGCATTTTACTGTAAATCTAAAATGAAGAAAATAAATGATAAATTACGATAGGGAATGCGAAATTACACAAAAATTTAAACTTAAAACTGCGGAATCGGCGCACTTGCAAATATGCGCTCTGCATGTTACGTCGCCGCATTTCCTGCAACCGCCATCGCAACACGAGGGCGCTTCCACGAACGATTACGCCGTTGCCAATGAGATGCAATCTTCTCTTCTCCGAAGCTCCAGCGGTGGATGTGCTGAAGTTCGAATATTCATGCACTAACCCCATTTAATGTATGTACCAGCTGAATAACATTTACAGACTTCTATAGTGGCCAGGGCTCCACATCTTCTGAAAAAAACATTGTATTGGAGAATGACAGATTTATAAGTCTTTTGTACCTGTATATATTTCTATATTCAAATCTTCCGTTAGCAACGAACCCTGCAAATACAGCGACAAAATTATATATTTGATATTAGATGTACAACAAATTACTAACATGAACAGCATCTGTTCCTTGCTCCTGTATCCACTAAAGAACCACACAACATACAAAGGAAGACATAACAAAAACTTAAAATTGAAACATTCGCGGAAGTCTTACAATTCCTAGGACCGATTTTTTGCCAGTAAAGATATCGATAACAGGAAAAATCGTCGAGATTCTCGATTCCCGGTATGGGAGAAGTATCTCGTATACATAATTAAGTCTTTACGAACCTTCGGAGCGCAAGCCCTACTTGCACTTGTCCGGTTATTTTTAATAAATCTCTCTTAAACAACTATAGGGTGACAATTATTGAACTATACGAAAAAAACGTAAATTAGTTACAAACTACGGCGTGCACACACTTTATTCAACATGCAAACGTTACTACAGATATTCGGATTTCGGTTATCACATGTTCGATACGCCGGCCATCATTGGTGATGATGTGGAACTGACGAATAGCGAAATTCTGCATGTCCCGCTGAAGTGTCGGAATAACGATGCTGTCGATGACCTGTTGGATGTCTGTTTTCAGCTCAGCAATGGTTTTGGGGTTATTGCTGTACATCTTATCTTTAATATAGCCCAGCAAGAAGGAGTCGCACGTGTTGAGATCCGGAGAACATGGGGCCAATCGAGTCCCATGCCAGTGGCCCCTGGGTATCCCAGAGTCAGAAAGCGGCCCCCACAGTGCTCCTCCAGGACATCAAACACGCTCCTGCTTCGATCGGGTCGAGCTCTGTCTTGAATGAACCACATCTTGTCGAAATCAGGTTGACTTTAGATAATGAGGATGAAATCATTTTCCAAAACTTCACGTACCGTTCGGTAATCAGCGTGCCATCAAGGAATATATCACTGATTATTCCGTGATTGGACATTGCACACCACACAGTCACCCGTTGAGGGTGAAGAGACTTCTCGTTCGCGAAATGCGGATTCTCAGCCTCCGAAATGCGCCAATTTTGCTTACTGCGATTCGTCGCCAAACCAAACATGCATGCGCATACTAATGCCCAACCTGCCTGGCGGCCAACCGTACAGTTTGAACGTCCTAACACAAACCGTTCAGAAGTTATGACAATTTTATTTCATATAGTACAATAAATGAAGACATGCGCGGAAAAACGGGCTAACCCTCAAATGTGAAAGCTTAGAGATAAATGTTGCCATCTGTTGCTGGGTATGGGAACTATCAAAACTGACATTGGTCTCACTCCTAAATATCACGTTAGGATATTTAGGGGTAAGACCAATGTCAAGTTTGATACTTCCTGTACCCAGCAACAGATGCCAACACTTATCGCGAAGCTTTTACATTTGAGGGTTAGTCTGTTTTTCCGCGCATTTCTTCAATTGTCACCCTGTATAATACAATATTACATCACCTGTCAAAGTTATTTTACAATTGTCATTTTCTGACGTTAGCTACTTCGAGAAACAAAAAACTTCGACTATTTTGCTGACAGCAGTGCAAGAAAAATTGAATCAATAGTTTAACTTCTCTTGCTATTACTACCACAAGATTTTTGAGAACGTCATGATTACCGCCAAGAGCTGCTGATAAAATTTCTTTATTTGATAACCAGTTACGGGTCAAATACCATCATCAGGTTCATCAAAACGTTTACAACATCATGTTAGATGTTATTAAATCATTAGCGTCGGATAACAAAATCCATGAATTCGTCACTGTTGTCACATAGTAACATAAACTATATCGTCAGTCATAAACCGTGCCAGACATTGCACTTATGTTGATAGTCGATGTAACATGAATGAGTGCACCGTCTGTCACAGTTAGTGCCTGGCGATGTAATTTATGTTACTATGTGACAACAGTGACAAATTCTTGGATTTCATTGTCCGACGCCGTTGATTTTATAACACCTAATATGATGTTATAAATACTTTTACGAACCTGATGATTATAGTCTGTGACCCGAAACTGGTTGTTCAATAAAGAAATTTTATCAGCAACTCTTGGCAGTAATCATGATGTTCTTCAAATATTTACGAGATGTGGGAGATCACTTTGTGTAAATACCACACAACTGATGAAATTTTAGGTTTTAGTTGCAATTAATGTCGCTCGATTTAGTGTTTGCATAATCTTCGACATCGTCCCCCCTTTGCGATGTAAAACTATACTAGATACGATATTTATGGTAGAGATCTAAACAAAATGGAAGTAGATACTGGCTCTGAGCCGCGCGGGGTAGCCGCGCGATCTGGTGCGCCTTGCCAGGGTCGCACCATTTTAAGGGGCTGAAGAGGCTGCAGTTTTGAAGAAAAGGTACCATCTGTAAGTACTAATAAAATTAATAAAAAATAATATTTGTTGTCAAAATAAACAAATAAGTAAATAATAATAATAGCTCCTCGTAATATATCAATTTATTCAGCGGCGAACCTCCCAAAACTCATTCCCTCGTCAGATAGCATGCTGCAAGCATAAGAAAGAAATTTTTATCGTAGATCAGGTAGAAACAGGCGCCAACGCACCTGCTCTGCAGCAATATTACGACAGTTTCCCCTCAAATTAATTAAAAAGTAGAGGAAGAGATGACAGGCTCTGCAATATTTACAATGCAATTATTGCTGGTTGGAAACACGACCATTGAAATCATATTACTTGTTCAGAAGCTACGTGTAACCTGTGATGAGAGGCAAAATATTACTTGTGTTGATGCTGTGTTTCATATGCTGTTCGAACAACCCTTTCGGGAGCCTTAGGGGAATAAGATTCCACGATTTATGTAGTTCCACGATGCAGTTAGGGCCACATTTACTAACTTTTTCTGGTTTGTCCTTTGTTAGTCGCCACATTAGTCGCCACAGTCCAACGGTTTACAAACATTCCCGGTGTGACTTTTCCTTGTGATTTAGGCCGTGATAGTAAATATTTACAAGGCGTTCTATCATCTTCTGCGAAATATACCGTCAGCGGCTATTGCGAGGCAGTGGCTGTGGTAAATTTCAGCAGCTATCTCTTACAGCTTCTGAATATATCTCCCGTGGAGAATCCGGTGGTATGAAGTTAAACCTATGCCAGTAGATTAAGTCCCTCTAGTCGTAAGCCACTAGAGCTGTAAACATATACAAATTTTTTTAAAAAATCTCGTACTATAGAAGCACATGAGCCTGCTAATCCTTTTGATCTGTTCGTGACGTTTATGTATCGATCTTCACAGAGTATACGCATTTTCACAAGCTGTAACTCTCTTAAATGCGTATTACTGTTACCCTGGGACGTAAGTTAGACGTAGAGTTGTAAATCATATGAGCGGCGCCAACAAATTAGGAAGGATGTAGTAACAGTAACGAAGCGACAGAAATCATATTACGTCTAAATTTTGCAGCACTGTGATTGAGAAATTACTCTGAGTTTTCGATGAGAAATTTGAAAACATCTGAATTCCGTGAAAGAAAATAAATTTCAGAACTTAAGTAGTGACTCGTTGTTTTATGTCCTCTTCTCGTGTCCTACCAAACATTAAGATTCAAATGTGGCTGGACCGCAGTGTTGGTGGAGTCGCCATAGACACTGCCAGATCAACTGGCCCATTCGGCACACAGTAGTTTCTTGACCATTTGCTTTACTTCAGGATCATTTCATTACACTGATCCTCCCTATGCTTATGAATTTTCTCTCTGATCTATGCTACGTTAATGCAACGAGCGCTTATGCTGATTCACTCACTGCGATTGTGGGATTACTCTAGATACAATCACGATTATTTGCGGACTTTCTGTTTTAAGGGGCTGAGTGTTACAGAATGGTAAAACCTTTAGATCTTCATCACTGTAACCTTTCTGTCGACTGCAGTATGAACGGTGCGCCTGTCTTTTGTTCAGTAACATGTAACTCCGTTTTTCGCAGTTATTTGTATATCACACTCACATTTAGCTTCACAGTTGTGTTGTTGAAGATATACATGTGCTATACCAACTAAAGAGGGGTAAAAGCCGAAACCAGTAGTGGCATAAATAAAGCAGTATAAAAGGTAGCTGGTTCCTGTGTTTGTTCAGATAACGTAATCCATAGACATGGAGCTCGACCAACACTATTACAGATAAATTACTATAGTCATCTCAGGAATATTCTAATTAAGCTCATTATCCCCATGAAGTAATGAGTGATATCGGCAGGGGATCTCAAACAGATTTCATATTTCTAGATTTCCAGCAGGTCTGTGATACCGTTCCTCATGATTTCCTGTCAGAATGCTCACAGTTCGTGGTAATAGAAGGAAAGTCATCGAGTAAAGCACAAGAGGTCCTTGGTGTTCCCCATGAAAATGTTATATGTCTCCTGCTGTTCTTAATCTACATAAATGATTTAGAAGACAATCTGAGGAGCCTTTGTAGATTATTTACAGATAATGCTCTCATTTACCGTCTAGTAAAGTCATCCGAAGCTCAAAACCAATTGCAAAATGATTTAGACAAGATATCTGTCTGGTGTGAAAAGCGCTACGGTCGCAGGTTCGAATCCTGCCTCGGGCATGGATGTGTGTGATTTCCTTAGGTTAGTTAGGTTTAAGTCGTTCTAAGTTCTAGGGGACTGATGGTAAGTCCCATAGTGCTCAGAGCCATTTGAACCATTTTTTTGTGTGAAAAGTGACAATTAGCTCTAAATAACGAAAAGTGTGTGGTCATCCACATGAGTACTAAATGGAATCCATTAATGTTTGGTTACACAATCCTACAAATCAGTCAGTCAACTAAATACATAGGGATTACACTTTCGAACAACTTGAATGGTATCATACATAGGTTTGTGAGGAAGGCGACCCAAAGACTGCGTATTTATTGGCTGAACACTTAGTAGGTGCGACAAATCCACTAGACTGCCTACATTACGCTTGTCCGTCCTCTGAAACAGTACTGCTGTGAGATTCGGCATGCTTACAAGGTAGGACTGACGAAAGAAATCGAAAGAGTTCATAGAAGGGCAGCTCTTTTTGTACTATCGCGAAATAGGTGGAAAAGTGTCACGGATATGATACTTACTTCTTGCGGTGAGATCTTTACACGAAATTTCAATCACACCTTTTTCCTTCGAATGCGAGAATATTTTGTTCACGCCCACTTACACAAGGAGAAGATAATCGTAATAAAATAAGAGAAATCAGAGCTCGCATGGGAAGATTTAAGTGATCGTTTTTCCCTCGCGCTGTTCGAGAGTGGAACGTTAGCGAAATAGTGTGAAAGTAAATCGATGAACCTTCTACCAGGCACTTAAGTGTGAATTGGAGAGTAGTCATGTACAAGTAGATGAAGATGTGGAAGGTTACTACGTAGCAATCCAAATCCCAGAACGGCAGTTTTTGTGCCCTCTTGCGAGGACAGGAAATGGAGATGCGTAATGTTGTGCGTAATTTGTGACTCGGCATGTTCCTAAGTAAGTAAGGAGGTAGGGATTAACACTTGTACAGCGCAGCTTCAATCTTGTTAACGGTGGAGAAACACACAGAGGCAGTTGCAGACGCAACTGAGACTTTTTTTAAATATTTGATGACGAACTACACAGTTACAAATATTGAGTTTTATTCCTGAAATTCAACTTAACTATAATAAGCACAGTCGCACTACCTACAGCGACGTACGAAATTTTGTGCTGGACCGGGACTTTAACCCAGATTTCCCACTTATCACAAGCTGTCGCCTTACAACTTAGGCTATTCGAGCACACTTCCCAAACCGACCCAAACTTCGACATGTCACACACCAATCTACTGCTTCTCATAGTTTATTAATTCATTTACCCACACTCGAATATTTTGCGATTTCCGCGCGGGTTTGAGAATGAACAAAACGAGAAGTCATAGACTATAGTTGTCATTTTCGTCACAGGCCGAATTAATAATCTATGACAAGAAATATATAGGTTTGTATCTTATGGAAGTTTGAGCCGGCCAGTGGAGTGTGCTCGGATAGCCTAAACGGTATGGCCGCCACTCGCAATAAGCAGGAATGCAGATTCGAGTCTCGGCCCGACACAAACTTTCATATGTCGCTTTAGAGCACTCACCAGCATTTCACTTGGTTCTAAGCTTGTGCACATAGGTCTGCAGACTATCGTTTTGTGAATATGCAGGCTAAATGGGGGAATGCTGTATATTACATTGGTTTCCATCTACTTCGAGACAGTCAAGCTGGTAGAGCGTCTTTCTCCCAATATCTTGAGTTACTCGACTTCCTGGACTTTGCTTGCTCCGCCTATGGACTTATTAACAGTGTCAGATTCCTTGTTGGCAGGAGGTACGGTCATGCCGTGAATTGGTGCTTTTACGTGGCTCAAATGTAACGTACCATGTGGGCTGGCACTGAAGAAAGCTACTGAAAACTAAAAGTATTGAACTAATTTTATTTTCTTAGAACTGCTTGCCATTTTCGAGACTCTAAGTTCGTATCCTACTTTATTCTCTGAAAATCATCTGAAAAATGTGAAAATTAATGTATGTAAAATTATAAACGCATTTACTAAAATGTTGTTTGGGGGAGAAGGGGCGGGTGGTGGTTCGTGACACCTCTCGTCCTCGGAGCCGCGCCTGCAATCCAGGTACTCTGTGTACAACAACAGTCGTCGCATTTTCTCATCCTCGCATCACACAGTAGTGATGAAGTGCTTCATTAATAGCCAGACGTTTAACGCAAAAGCTAACAGGTGGAAAACTGAAAGACAGAACCTGTATTACTAAACCACTATCCTAGAGCCAGATACCAGTTGAGGTTGCAAATCTACCAGCTTCCAGGGGCAACTATAGTTTGATTTTTCAACATTTCGCGTAATTATTGACCGAATTTAAAAATTTTAAATGTTGTCAAAATCTAATCATTTGGTGGTATAATCTCGTGATAAAAGTTTAACACCCCATACGACAAGTATTAAAGTTAACAACTGTATGCTCGTCTTGAGGCACCGGAACTCACAGCGCGTACTCGCACTTTATACATCCAGTGTTTGAGAATGACAGCACTTAGCGACTTCCGTCAAACTTAACACATAATTTCAAACCTCCGCGAAATTTTTTCTCCTTGATACCCGACCACAAGATAATGAAAGGAAAACAATTTATCGCTTACTACAATTCCGCTGTTAATGCATTCAAACTTTAGGGTCAGTCATGACTTTTTAATTTATTACTTCTTTACTATCGGCTCTATTCATAACACAGTTTGCAGACTGTATTCACATATACCGCTGACTAGACCTGAAAACTTACATCACTGTGCGATACATATTTCGTGGGCTATGACGTCGTAAGCATTTAGATGAGTGAAAAACTTGTTTTCGCTTAAAATGGTGCGCAGTAAAACTTCAACATCAGGCACGTTTTAATTTATCAGTTATTTAGTACTACCTCTATTTGCAACACACTTTGCAGACGGTATATATATATATATATATATATATATATATATATATATATATATATATCACTGAATGTACCTTCTAAATTATATCACTGTACGACGCATTATTTAGTAGATATGACATTATAAAACATTGAGACACGCCAAAAAGTAGCGTTTGCTTGAAATGGAGTGCAAATTACCCAGAGTATATTCAGCCAGTGTTCCATAATCGAAGCGCCTAACGACTTCCAACAAATGTTAAGTATAATTTAAAACCTTTCCTAAACATTTTCTCGTTTATTTGCTTAAAATGAAACAGTTAACGCATTAACTCATTTGTAAATTACTCAGACGCCTGAAGCAGTTTTTTACCTGGAAGTTAGATTCTTTAAATAATCCGGGGATTACTGGTATTACCTGAACTTGATATGAGTGTCAAATTATCTTCACAAACCAAAGTTGCGCGATCCACACGGAACAGCAATACGCTCTGTTTCTAATAGGAGCGTCGTTCAAAAATAACAGACATTGCACCCGAAGTGTCTCAGTATCATTGAATACATCACAGCGTCATTACGAAGGTTTGTTGGTGGAGACGTAGGAAATGTTCTTCGTAGACCGCACAGCAGTCTCGGGCGTACTGGTGACTCAACAGTTTTTTTTTTTTTTTAATTGTGGCTCAGAGTCGTTGGCATGTGTAGCAGATGTTCAGCAATGAGTTTCTCATTCACTTTTGTTATGGAATCGACAGCATCCAGATAGGACTACGAATAAATGAAGGAATGCGCTCTTCACAGACGAATCCAATTGGTTTGCAGAATGATTCTCGTGTTTTTGGTGTCCGTTAAGTGGTACACCGCACAAACAAAGTGACATCGGGGAATGAAAACGTCATGGTGGTGATGCTGTGGTGCTAGAACTGGGAGTAATCATGTTATCTGTGCATACGGAGCCAGATATCCTCATTTGTGATCGGTGTTGTTAACGATCAGAAGTAAAGAAATCATACGCAGTTTTTCAAAGGTGCAGCTGACCCAGACTTCCTCTCCGCGATAGTTGCTGCCTGTCCCGTCTAGTTGCTTTGGTGGATGTTTCTAAGTTTCTCGCAGGTGATATCCATCTCATGTACTGGGTCGCGGAGTTTGCCAGTCTGAATGCTTACAAACATGGCAAAGTCTCTGAGGGGACAGAGTACTACTGGTATTTCCCTGGGACATGCCGCCTGTCACTTTAAGACGCGCAGGTGGTTCATTGATAAGGAACTAGGCTTTCAAGGCGTAGTCGATTCAGACAGTTAATTTTAATGAACATTTACAAAAAATGATTATAAATTATGAGGACCGATGGGAAAATTTAACTTAAAAGAGTTATTGTGTACGGAGAAATGCGCTAAACTTAAAAAATTATGTTCGTATTGTTATTAAGAAGCGGCCGAAAATTTACGAACTTTACGGGCAAACACTGTGTTCGCTGAAGCTCGTTGTCAACGTCTAGCTGACATACGGAGTGTGAGTTACAGTCTAGTGGAGGTTAGGTTTAGGGAGGAGTCTCTTTTCCGAGTGCGATTCATTAGTAAGGTATACCGCAACGCAAACTCCAGACGCTGTTGCTGTTTAAAATTACAAATCACTGCTCATTATCTGTTTCAGAGAGCTCTATGAATACAACTAAATTTCTGAAATTGGATAAGTGAGTTATCACTTCAGCGATCAATGAGATCCACTGCACAAAGACGAGCCACATATTCTTTATTATGTTTCACAGTTGTTGAGATATGAGTGGTACCACGGTGGCGTAAGCAAAGCCCATGCAGGTGTCTCTTTTGTCTGTGGAAGCATATGCGGTGGAACCTCATACTTGACATCCCTGGCAGGGAAGCAGTTTTTGTTCTGGCGAGGCGCGTCCTTTGCGATAGAAGAACAGTGCTACTTTACCTGACGTGAAAAAGTAAATTCCGGTTGCAATGAAGAAACAAGTCTGGAAGTAGAAGAGAACGGCAAGACGAGTCAAAAAGTACGCCCATGAGCGGCTCTGCAAAGGCATGTCCGTTACGTTCTGGGCGCGCACGTCATGTCCTCGGTTTGATGTGGAGACAACACTATGTTTACTTTGCAAAGCCCAAATGGAATTGGAACCTTCAGAAGATTTTCGTATAAGGGATTTGTGTTACCTCATTAATGAAACAGGAAGAATCACTGCTGAAAGTGTAGTGAGGATGGAAAAGACGACAACAGTTTATCAAATAACTTAAAGAAAAATGAAGAGATCACAAAAGGAAGTGAGTCAAGTAGAAGAACAAGAATGAGCAGTTAATGATGTTGATGCTGCCATGCCAAAAGAGTGAGAAAAAAATTTTAAGGTCCCAAACTCATAAAAAATCAGTAAATGTTAACCCCTTTATGCCGAGTGTCATGAGGTCGCATTATACCGATACTGTGCTAATAACTCGAAGGTTAATTGTTTTTGAATGCCATGTCTGCAGATGCTGATTCTTCATGAAGCTACCAACGCTTCTGACAAGTGCCGCATTCTCCTGAGTGTTTCGAGTCATCACGACTTTCGATTTTTACTTTTCATCTAGAAATTTATTCAAGCCTTAAGGGGTTAATTTAAGTGTTTCATATTTGGCAGAGCAAAAATAGAGGCCTAACACTGTATACAGACAGAAAAATTGTGATAATAGTAAACGCTGTTTGCGGTCTCTGTAGAAATACAAGGTACAGTCCATATCAAGATTCACGATAACTATTTTGAGGATTAGTGAATGACGTTAATAAAGAGATTAGAAGAAGTGTGGATGAAGGATATGTGTTTGTGGCCAATGGGACCAGTAAGTGTAAAAGTTAAGACTAGAGAAAAGTGCGTATTTTGCGTGAAAATCCTAGGAATATTTTCGAAAAGAGAAAAGGGGAAATATTCGAGGCATAGTAATACAAAAACGAAACCGAAATAATTACTGTCTATTACAATATTCAAATGTATCTAATGTACACGTATAAATGTGCTAGCTGTCTTGAAGAAACACATTCCTGTGTGCAACCCCGTTCACTAGAACGCAAAGACATGAAGACTACAGTCCCTGGATTATGCAAACAAGCAACAATCAATTTACTCAACTTTTAAACTCCAGTGCTTTATACATATATTTTTTCGAAAGCTAGAGTCACAGTCATGCGACAGAGAAATCATCTTTCTCTCAAACATATAGAAAAACTAAAATAGTACCACAAAGGAATGGTTGAAGTAGTCATGAGTTTTTCTACGAAAATGGGAAAATTGGAAATTTGTGATAAGGTCTTATGGGACCAAATTGCGGAGGTAATCGGTCCCTAAGCTTACACACTACTTAATCTAACTTAAACTAACTTACGCTAAGGACGGCACACCCACACCCATGCCCGAGGGAGGACTCGGACCTCGGACGGGGCAGTCGTGCGGAGACAAGACGCCCAGACCGCGCGGCTACTCCGCGCGCGGCACTACGAAAACAATTCAGTAGTTTTGCACATGTATGTAGCACGGAACATACCTGAAAGTATATTCTTAAGTACAATTTCGAATCTATGTGCCTTACTGCTTATGGTTTTTTGTTTGATTTCAAACTCAAGCTGGTTCATATAAACAGCATAGTTTGTATATTTTGTCTGGTATTGTAAATGAATGTTTTTGTTTCGGAAATTCTTATTATAGTGAGAGGTTTGTTGTTGAACTCTACTGCTTCCGTTATTATATTATTATTATTGTATAATATCTAATACTGGAACGTCCCTACCCAGTGTGCATATGTTTAAGTACCGACAGAAGACGACATTTTGCGTTGCGCTAGGCAGCCAAATTGATGTCGTCTGCATCACCATACGAGGCTTTCAGCGATGCTTCGATGTAGAATGACGAAGTAGTTGTGCCGATGGGCGACACGAAGTTCGCTCCACGCAGAAGCGATGAGACGCAGGTCACAATTTCCTCTGTCTGCCGCCTTGGGCTGCTGCGTATGTGATATAGGTCTCGCGTGCCTTATTGCCTACACATATTCGTCGGGGCGAAGCTAAACTTTACGATTGCGTATCAGCTTCGATTTCCCTGGTTTCCGTGACCTCAAACAAAGTGCTAACCTGACCTTTGCGACTGTGGCGACAATTCCCCCGGAATGAATATCGACCGTTTCTGCTGTCTGAGATTGACCCAGTTTCTTGTCACTCTCTCTTGCAGATTGTAAAAGTTTGTCAACAACCTCGCGGTCTTTGCGTGACACGTTTCTCAGTCAATCTTGCATGGTAGTGACCCAGTTTTTTTCGAGTAAACTGGCTTATCTGTTGTGCACAATATGTTGGGGCGGCATTTTCACTCGGCTACTGTTTGCAAAGGGAATAACAGCCAACGGCCAGTTCCTTTGTGGTATCATTAAGTATATTTGAGACGTTTTCATGACAGTTCTGAATTTAGTGGTCAACTAGTACACAAAAATTAGAATATACTAAATTACACAACCCATCAGCAGGAGACTGAAAGACTACTGCGAATAGAAACACTCTCTTACTTAAATGGTACAGAGAAAACAACAGTTTCATTACGGACAGCCCTAGGCCAGATATGAATTAATCTCATTTTTAAATTAAGTTAATCTGTGAGCATTACTCGTAGAGTGTTAAAAGAATGTATAACTTCAAAAGGTGACACTTTAACTCTTTACTAAACATAATCATCTCAGGTTGGACATGTCGTTCCCAAAATTCTCGATGTTTCTCGGGTTTTACTTCGCCCACTTGAAACATTCACAGGATACTGTGTGTATAACACTGAAACATCTGTGGAGAGCAGTGGAAATCATGTCATGACAAGTGAACTAAAAGCGAAGTAATCATCTCTAAATTTTAATTTTCTTTAATGATTATGACTCATTGGAATAACAAAGTTTTTATTGACCTCCCTTTCTTAGTTATGTACTTAATCATGTCCATATCTACTTGTCGGTGTAGAGGATATGATTAATTTTCATTTCACTCAGCCTACAGTCGCGTCTTTTGACATTTTTCTGAATGGCTGTGTCGGGTCGTATTTTGCATCTAAATCAACATCGTGACCCTCATGGTGTGTGGCGGAAGGTACTTTAGGTACCAATAACTGATTCCCCACAGCCCCACCTACCCTGTTCCATTCGCGAAGCCTCTGTACTGGCTCCAATTCCTCGAATTTTCCGTTTGTGGTCACGCAAGATGTACATGCGAGGAAGTAATACGCTGTCCGACTCTTCCTGGAAAGTGCTCTCTCGAAATTTCAGACGCAAACCTCTCCGTGGCCATAACGCGTCTCTCGTAACGACTGCCAGTGGAGTTTGTTGAGCATCTCGGTAACGTTCTCGTGCCGACCAAACGATTCCGTGACGAAAACTCTTCGTTGGATCTTCTCTATCATTTCTATCAATTCCTCCTGATACGGATCCCATACTGACGAATAGTACTCAAGAATCGGTCGAACAAGCGCCTCACAAGCCGCTTCTTTCGTGGATGAGTTACAAAATGGCTCTGAGCACTATGGGACTCAACATCTTAGGTCATAAGTCCCCTAGAACTTAGAACTACTTAAACCTAACTAACCTAAGGACATCACACACGCCCATGCCCGAGGCAGGATTCGAACCTGCGACCGTAGCAGTCCCGCGGTTCCGGACTGCAGCGCCAGAACCTCTAGACCACCGCGGCCGGCGATGAGTTACATTTCCTTAAGATTCTTACATGAATCTCAGTCTGGCTTCTGCTTTTCCTGCTGTTTATTTTATGTGATCATTCCACTTACGGTAGCTGTCCTAGATGTCTTACGGTAGATAGTGTTTCCAGCAGTTTCTCATCAATAATGTAGTTGTTCAGTGGTGGCTTTCTTTATCGATGTACGCAAAGTGTGTTACATTTATTTACGTTCAAGACAGACTGCCAAAGTCTGATCCACTGACATTCTCTGCAGGTCATTCTGCCAGTCGATACTGTCTTTTGGCGTTGCTATTTTGTTGTAGACAACCGAATCATTCCTTTCAGTTTGGTCTTCATCTTTTCAGGAACACCTGACCTCGATATCTTGATCCCGACGTTCTGTTCGCTTACTCACAATCCAAGATTCGCAGCTATAGGGCACAGGTAGATCTATATACAACTACAGCATGAGCAAAATAAAACTGGCCCGGAAAATATCTGCAGTAAAGCTCGATTTTTAGCGTTCGAATTATTTTCGGATAGTGAAGATTTTTATTCTGTACAGAGCCCGTTTCGTGTCATTTTATCATTAAGTTTTACATTGCGTACTTTGACGGAGCCTTTGTCAAAACTCTTCCAATCTTAAAGTCTTGCGGAAACAATTCCGCAGACGTTTTCCACGAATTGTGCTTTGCATAACACTCGACACTAAATACGCGCTGTTCGTCATGAGCACCGTTGAGTATGGCATTCAACTGACCACTAATCACGTCTGCTGCTCTCACTCACTCAAACGTAATGACACTGCTGAGTACTCGGGACAGAGCATGCAGGAGATGTGCTTGCGCAGAAATGTAACAATAACCGACTAGTTCGTCGAAATCACGGTTCCCGGCATTTTCCAAGATGGGCTGTTCTGCTGTTCATTCACAACAAGGGTCAATTTCGCGTCAGTCTCATACATATTTTCCGGGCCGGTTTTATATTGCCCATCCTGTATCTTTATTCCCTTCGATACATCGCTCTTGCTGAGGGACATGCATCAAATTGGATTAAGGAGACAGTCTGCTGCTCAGAATCTTCAAGTAATTCTTTCTACCATTTTTTCAATTCTAAATGGTTATTGAGCGTAAGCACGTCAATTCAGCTTCCTCTTCAATCTATTCTGCCCCAGGGAAGTCAGATTGGATCACTGTTATTCTCTGTATGCATAGGCGGACAGGGTAAGCAGCAGTGTGCGGCTATTTGCTGATGATGCTGTGGTGTATGGAAAGGTGTCATTGAGTAACTGTAGGACAATACAAGATGACTTATGCAAAATTTCTGCTTGGTGTGATGAATGGCAGCTAGCTCTAAATGCAGAAAAATGCAAATTAATGAAGATGAATGTATAATTTACGAATACAGCATTAGTAGTGTGCTGCTTGACAAAGTCACGTTAATTAAATATTTGGGCGTAACGTTGCAAAGCAATATGAAATGGAATGAGCATGTAACGACTGTACTAAAGAAGGCGAATAGTCGACTTTTGTTTATTCGGAGGATTTTAGGAGGATGTGGTTCATTTGTAAAGGAGACCGCATATAGGACACCAATGTGACTCATTGTTGGGTACTGCTATAGTGTCTGGGATCGGCACCAGGTCGGGGTAAAGGAAGACATCGAAGCAATTTAGAGGCAGGCTGCTACATTGGTTACTGGTAGGTTCGAACAACACATTAGTATTACGGAAACCGTCTTTTTTTCCGTTTTTCGTCGTTCCTTACTTGCTTCAAAATTTATGGGGTTATGTTCCGGCTATGTAGCTAAATGAAACGCAGTTTGTTTTTTTGCCATACGCGTTTTGTTTCTTTTAGTTATGGAGCATCTTTAGTGGCCTGTAATACTTGTTTCCTTTTATACACATAATAAATGCATTACTTAGTTACAATATGTTACAGTGTTATAATTTGTCATGAGTTTCTCTTATTTTTCAGATTAGAAACAACTTTTGCAGAACAAATTTTGTGATCCAGAATGAGATTTTCACTCTGCAGCGGAGTGTGCGCTGACATGAAACTTCCTGGCAGATTAAAACTGTGTGCCGGACCGAGACTAGGAAGTTTCATATCAGCGCACACTCCGCTGCAGAGTGAAAACCTCATTCTGGAAACAACCTACAGGCTGTGGCTAAGCCATATCTTCGCAATATCGCAATATCTTTTCTTTCAGGAGTGCTAGTCCTGCAAGGTTCGCAGGAGAGCTTCTGCAAAGTTTGGAAGGTTGGAGAGCTTCTGTAAAGTTTGGAAGTAAAGCTGTGAGGACGGGACGTCAGTCGTGCTTGGGTAGCTCAGATGGTAGAGTACTTGTCCGCGAAAGGCATACGTCCAGAGTTCGAGTCACGGTCCGGCACACAGTTTTAATCTGCCAGGAAGTTTCAAATTTTGTGATGTTAAATTATCATTTGGTGTTACGATTTCCAGTGTTGTTAGTCCATGTATGTGGCACTAGAGATGTGTGCATTCGGTCCTCATGCTCCAGCTAGCTGATTTACGCCGTTTTTTCACCCACATTTATTTCAACTCGTCATTTGCACTTTTAATTTTGTGGTCAACATGTGCATGTTTACAGAGTGTCGCTGTGTTTACGTTTGTCTTTTGTTTATGTTGTGTATGTGGTTTGATATTTTTTTTATTTGCTTGTGTGTGTGTGTGTGTGTGTGTGTGTGTGTGTGTGTGTGTGTGTGTGCATGAGAGAGAGAGAGAGAGAGAGAGAAGAGAGAGAGAGAGAGAGAGAGAGAGAGAGGGCATGGAGGATTGAGAGAGAGAGAGAGAGAGAGAGAGAGAGATAACGAGAAATAAGGGCAATTTGGAAGATTCATTAATTATTAACTCTGGCTATGTTTCAGAGTTCTGTTTGTTATTCTTTTTGTGGCTAACATGATCAGAGAGTTATTGCTTATTTTGATTTGGTCATTAAATACTTTCTTTTTCACTGCAAGGACTCTTTGTATTTGAAAGTTTTCTTGTAATGGCAGGAGTTCTTTTTTGTGACTGTTCACTCTAATAATTTTCATGTCTTGTTCCATATTGGATGGTTGACGTCCATGTTTTATCAGGTGTTCGGTAAGGGAGAATGGTATTTCATCCTTCCGGCTTCTTGTATGTTCTTCATACCTAGTTTTGAAAATACTGCTTGTCATTTCCGGATATACTGATTCACATTCTTGGCATTTGAACTGGTATATACCTTCTCCTTGAAATTTATCTGGTTTGTCTGTTGTTGTTTGTCAATGTGACTCGAGTGTGTTTCTTGTTCTGTAAGCAATGTGTAATCCCTGTTTCTTTAATATGTTTGCCGTCCTGAGTGTTGATTTGTGTTACTATGTTAAAGTGTATCATTTCGTTCTATTAGTCACGTCATGAGTGTTATTGTTTTGTGTTTCCGCGTGTGCTGTAGTGTCTGTGGGGTTCTTTGGTGCTTGTGTTCTCTACCTGTTTTAATTTTTCTTTAGTTGTGTTTTGATTTTGGTTGAGTCATTGTACTTTATAGGTGCTGTAACCATTTTTGTGGCTATGAGTTGTATTGTTTGTATTTCTTTTTCATAGTTGTCTTTGCTGAGTGGGCTATTATTTAATCTGTGTAACATGTATCGTAGGGCTGCTAATTTTTGATATTGCGGGTGGCTGAATGAAGCATGTATAATTCTATCTGTGGATGTTGGCTTTCTCAAGATGTTAAATGTGTCCTTATTGCTACCTCTATCGTTATACCCAAGAAATGTAATTGCTTTTTTGCTTCTTTTTCCGTGGTGAATTGAAATTTTTATGTATATTTTTTAAGTCTGTATGAAGTTTATCTATTTTCTCTGTTAGTTTATCTACCATACAGATCATGTCAGCCCCATCTGTACCAGTAAACAATTTTGTATCCTTTCTTTGTGATGACTGTATCGAATAATGTGTTTTCTTTGTGGTTGATGAATACTTTGCCACTGTTCCTAATAGTGAGGATCCCATTGGAAGTCCATCTTTCTCTATGTAACATTATTTTTCAAATTGGAAGTAATTTTGGGATGTGATTGCTTTGAGGGTTTTGGTTATTTCATTAACACTGTATGCAGATACTTCACTGAATGTCAGTAAATTTTCTTCAGTTAGTTTTATTGTGTCTGCAGTGAGTATCGAGGTGTACAGGTCCTGTATGTCGAAAGAGATGAGTGATGCTGTTTGTGGAATGTGTAAGTCTTTTATTTACGTTATGAGCTCACATGTGTTTTTCACTGTTCTGCTGTTCTTCATTTCGTAATGTTATTATGATTTTGTCCATGTGTTTTGCCACGTGGTATGATGGTGCCGTACATGAAATTAATAACCGATCTCAACGGAATAAGGGGTTTGTGAACCTTGGTTTGACTTCTGAGTGTTGGTGCTTTTGGTTCTTTTGTGTAATGTGTTGCATTTGTTTTTCTGCATGAATGTGTTTGATGTCTTTGAGGTTGTTTTTTATGTATGCCTGAAAACGTGCTGTTGGATCAGAGTTCGGTTTTATGATATTGTTAGAGAATATGTAAATCGTTAGAGGAGATGAACTCTCCAGTTGTTTCTATCCCTCTGTCAGGATACTTTCTGTTTCTAGAATCAGGTTTCGTATATACTGGATATTTATTTTGTATTTATATTGTGTTTGAGCCCTTCCTCTAATAGCTGTGCTCCTTTCTCTGGTTATTCTGTATCTGAGTAGTTTATTAGTTTCGGGTGAAATTTGATGTGGTGGGTATGGTGTACTTTGCCGTGTTTTTCTTTCTGGTTATTTTTGTTGGTGAGGCTTCTGATTTTTCGTTTGTGTTTGTTCCGTGTGTACTGCAGTGTTCTGGCTGTGAAAGTTGTTCCTAATCTGAAGAATAAGAGTTACATATGACAAATTATAACATAGTAACATACTGTGACTACTACATAATACATTTACTGAATGTATAAAAACAAAACATGTATTACAGGTCACTGAAGATGCTTCGTAAATGAAAGAAGTGACACTCATATGGCAAAAAACAAACTGCGTCTCATTTAGCTGCATAGACGAAACATACCTCCAAGAATTACGGTGGTGTTTCGGCAACTCCAATGGGAATCACAGGAGAGAAGGCGACGTTATTTCCGAGGAATACTTTTGAGAAAATTTAGAGACCAGTATTTTAGGCTGACTACAGAGTGATTCAACTACCAGCAACGGACGTTTCGCATAAGGTTCATGATGATTTGATGAGAAAGATTAGAGCTCGTACGGAGGCATGTAGACAGTCGTTTTCCCTCGCTCTATTTGCGAGTGGAACAAGAACAGAAACTCTAGTAGAGGTGCACGGCGCCACACTGTGGCTTGCGGAATGTGTATGTAGATGTAGTACAGGTAGATGAACATCGGTCGTCATTGCTGCTATAACAGCCTTATGAACAGTGATGACTTCCGCCACGGCAATTATTTCGAAAGGTTCGGGTCTGCTAATTTCTAGAATGACTGAAAAAGTAAATAAATACATAAAATGAAAAACGACCTTGACCTCACGAAGCGGTTCTCTGATCGTTCGAAGTATTTAAAATAACGTTGAGAAGAATTTCACGCGAATTCCTCTCTCTGGCGTCTGCTTTAATCGCGTGACACTCATTTTATAGCTGGGAAATGAAAGTCTCTCCTACTGCAATAGCAAGATCACGAAATTTAGTCGGGATTTTCTCCAAGTTTAATCTGAAACTCTCCGCCACTACCGCTCCGGAGGCAGGTGATCTATTAAAAGTATCGGATTATCGTGTTTGAGCCACTTTTGATGTTTACCTTTGCCCACATAATTTCATGCTCTGAATCTGTAATAACTTCACTAGATACTTCACAGTAATAAAAACACCTCCATCATTGCTGATTAGTCTGTCCATAAAGCATACATTCTAACATGAATTTAAAATTTCGCTGCTATTCACTTCTAGTTTCTGCTAGCTTTTTGTCCCTGATAATAGGTGCACATTATTACTTTCAATAAGCCTTAATGATTCTGTGACTCTATCATTACAGAGATGAATGAAGACGTGAACACATTTAGCAACGGAGATACTGACGGAGCTAAAAGTTATTCTAAGTGTAATTTTGACAAATATCTCAGCCGGCCGGTGTGGCCGAGCGGTTCTAGGCGCTTCAGTCAGGAACCGCGCGACCGCTACGGTCGCAGGTTCGAATCCTGCCTCGGGCATGGATGTGTGTCATGTCCTTAGGTTAGCCAGGTTTAAGTAGTTCTATGTTCTAGGGGACTGATGACCTCAGATGTTAAGTCCCATAGTGCTCAGAGCCATTTGAACCATTTGAACAAATATCTCATTTTATTAGTACTTCCGTGACGTACATCTAGTTTTTTTTTAACACCAATAGTTCCTTTTCTCGCGCATTTAGAATTGAAAAATCGAGGATTGCTTGGAGGAGGAGGAGATTAGTGTTTAACGTCCCGTCGACAACGAGGTCATTAGAGACGGAGCGCAAGCTCGGGTAAGGGAAGGATGGAGAAGGAAATCGGCCGTGCCGTTTCAAAGGAACCATCCCGGCATTTGCCTGAAGCGATTTAGGGAAATCACGAAAAACCTAAATCAGGATGGCCGGAGACGGGATTGAACCGTCGTCCTCCCGAATGCGAGTCCAGTGTGCTAACCACTGCGCCACCTCGCTCGGTGTGATTGCTTGGACACGATTGCTTTGTCGAACAGTACCATTTGCCTTTAGGGTTACGGGGAAAGTCAACTAAAACTGGTCATTCTGTCTTTGGTTTGTTGCTTGCGCACTGTGAAAATCACTGTGTGGTAATGACAGTGACACGTAAAGTGCCCTCCGCCACACATCGTTGGGTGGCTTGCGGAGTATAAACGTAGATGTAGATGTATTTCAATAGGAAATAGGTGCTGCGCGTTAGTTTCTCCCTATACCCTCATGAGCTGGTGTCCACCATGGCTGAATCAGTTCATGTAGCTCGTTTACTCTGTTGAGACTCCCCAGTATGTCATGAACTAAAGAGACTCATCGAATTCGTGCCTACTAGGAAGCTGTAGCTCTATACATCTATTTATAAACAAAAGCCTAAAACTAGGAAACAACTCAGCGGTTAATACCAATGCTTTTGTAGATAAAGAGGATCGTTTCTGTTACATTTATTCACGATAAAAATCAGCTCTAGCAGAGGCGTACGGCAGTTTGTGGGTGTTCGCGAACAGGATGATTTTTCATTTTCACTCCGCAGCGTAGTGTGCTCACTGATCTAAAATTTTCCAGCAGAATAAAATTGTGTACCGGACCGGGACTCAAACCTACGGCCTTTACCTTTCGCGGGCAAGTTCTCTGCTGACTGAGCTATCCAAACATGACTCATGACCCGCCCTCACACCTTTTAATTTCTTTCTGGATGGGAGCCGTCTTAGCAAACAGAACTTTTTCTCTTTCACCTAGACGTGTTTCGCTGACATTACAGCTTGTTCTTTCTATTGAACAATAAGAAGAATGTCCTTTACTATCTTTATATATATAAATTTGAGTTTTTAAGAAAATATTCACATATTTGCAAGCACAATATTTTTTATATATATTTTGTTACCACTTTCTGTGGTTTTTGTGGTTTTATATGTTTTGCATTACAGTTGTTGTTCTTTCACAGTTTGTCATCTGCAACCATACAGAACTTAATGTAGAAAATTACTTGAATAGAAAATTTACGACTGGAAATGTTATGGGTAACATTATTTTGTTCTATGTGGAAGATTACAAAACGACGAAAAGAAGATGGCAGACAGCTGAATGTGTTTCGTTGCAGGAAGGAGTTTTGAATCTTTCGGAGGTGCATCTGACACTAGTGTGTGTGTGTGTGTGTGTGTGTGTGTGTGTGTGTGTGTGTGCGTGTGTGTGTTTTATGTTGGTTACGTCTGACAGTTCTTTGAGGACGCAGAACGGACTTCCGTTATTTGGAGCAGAGAATAGAGATCCGTTGCAGAGAGCTGTATATTCGTATATTACTTTTCTTTTCTTTCAACCATGGGTTTCTGAATTTGGTAATACCTCATATTGAAATTACTGCCGGTCTGTCCATTATAAATTGAACTTGCTTTGTTATATACCATATATTATAACCATTGTTATATACCATATGTGATAGCCTGTTTAGGTTTTAGTTGTCCTTCGTATTCTCTCTATTGAGTTATCTGTTCTGTAGGCTATTTGTAGTCCTTGTTTTTGAATATGTTGTCTGTCCTCTGTACTGTACTATTTGCTTGAGAGTATGCTATTTGCTTGTTGCTCTGGGGTTTCTTGTTTTTGTGTGGTTGTGTGTGTGTTCTGTGTGTCTGTATTTTTATGTTCTTGACGATCTGTTTGTTTTTGTGTGCGAGTTTTCCATTTTTGTTTAATTTTGTGATTCAATTTGTCTATAGTGTTTCTGTCCACTCACCACAACTGTTTGTTTAATTATCTACTGTTCATTTTTGTAGTTGACTACAATGAGTGGGGTTTTATACAGTCTGTGCAACATGTATTGGAAACCGTCTTGTTTGTGCGTAATCTAGTTTGAGTTTTTGTGTATGGTTGTTCTGGTGGTGGCGACTTTTCTGAATATGGAGAAGTGGTGTTGCTGCGTTTGTATATTGTAAGGACAAAGAAATTTATCTTCCTAATTCTCTCTTTCTATGGTGAATTTTATTTTTGAATGGATGTCATCGTGGAGTTGTAGGCTGCGACTGTGTGTTTCATCTAGAAGGCGTTTGATTTCATGACATAGCGATGCCAATACACCTACTACCTCGTGCTGTTCGGGTGTTACTATGGTTTCAAATATTTTCTCTCAAAATTATTACCAAAGATGGCACGTAGGAGTCACCAGACTGTTGACCCCATGGAAGACCCGTCTTGTTGTGAGTGTGGGAGGACCGTCGTGTTGTGAGTAGAACTGTTTGTCAAATGAGAAATAGTTTTGCTCTATTATCAGTTTTAGAATGATTAGTATTTCTTTTATGTGGCGTTTGCGAGTGTCTTTCTGTTGCTCTAATTACTGTTTGATGGTGTTGATGGTTTCTGTGGTATATTGGTGTACATGGATGTGGTGTTGAATGATGTGACAGTGGCTGTTGTGTTTATGTTGATATATCTGTTCTTTTTTTTGTCAGCTCTGTGTTGTTGTGAATGCTTCTGTTTATTTTGTGTATACAAAACGTTTCTGTAAGTACTATGTATTTCTCTGGCTAGGTGCTCTCGCACACAGACACGTTCCCAGTCATTAATTTTCGATACAAGTAATTTTCTACATTAATTTCTCTATGATTGCGGATGACAAACTGTGAAATAAAAAGAACTGCAATGCAAAACACAGCAAACCACAGCTAGTGGTAACAAGGTATATATAAAAGTATTATCTTTTCAAATATGTGAATATTTTCTTAAGAACTCAAATTTGTGTAAGTATAGACAGTAAGCGACATTTTTGTTGTTGTTTAATAGAAAGAAAATAAAACACACCCACTGACGATGATGTAACTTTAACGAAACATTCTTGGGTAAAAAGTAATAAAATTATGTTTGCTCAATGTGGACGCCATCCAAAAACAAATTTATTTGCAAGCAAACACGTATTTGTGAGCGAACACGGATGCAAGAGCTTCGATCTCAAGATGAATATCTCACAACTTTACGTCCTCCAATACGTCATCTATCCTCCAAAGTACACAGAAGTTTTCCTGCATCTCCTACTTTCAGGTTGGAATTTTAAAAGCATTTGTGGCTGGTAGCGTTCCCCACCAACATTTATTAATTAATAAGGTTACTTCTTAAAGGAGTTTAGGTTGTACATAGGTTATAATTCACTCGACTCTTCACTTTTATGTAAGAAGTAACGTACGAAAGTGAAGTTTACAGTGCGTTGAAAGTATCAGTTCCTCTGTACATATGTTGCTCACAATTATCATGTATAGAAGAGTAGGAGAGAGATTTGTCGGTGTATTTATGAGTCGTTTTTAACACGTGAGAGGGGAGGAGTGCGAAGGAGTAGGGAGCACTACATGTATACTATTTATTATATGCACTCGTTCGCTCCATAAAAACACTTTACATTATAGAAACGACAGCCTCACTGCAGTATCAGAGAAGGAGCGGTAGCCTGCTTGAATTTATTTTAAGGCTGATTTGATAGTGGGCCATATCATCCTATCTGGTCCGTAAGGCACTCAAGGAACTGAAAAATACGGCGCAGCGTCAATGTTGCTGTCACGCATGGCCTGCGTGCAATTAAAAATGTAAGGTAATTTTATTTTCAGGCCAAGGTCTGGCGGATCCGGCGTGACAACTGACGCATGGTAGAGGTCGCCAAAAGGAGGTCACACGCAACTTCAGGACGGCGTGCAGAACATTTCCTGTAATAACACATATCATTACTCATGATACCACTAGTACTGTATTGCCGTAGGTCTGAAGTGGCTTCTGCTGCTGTCTACTTCCTGTTGCTATTTACATCGTTTTCATTTTGTGTTGTGTCTACTTCTAAATACTCAGTACCACATGAATTACAAATTCCTCTTCTTGTTTTTTTGTGTGCACCCTCCTATCGCGAAGTCGTTTGGAATAGTGTCACGCATCTAGGATGTCATCAGAACATATCCTAGCCATCGGAGTGCCAGTCGACGTTAGGGAAGAGAAGAGGCGAGATATCAGTGCATTTGGTCGCGGCCAAATGACGGCGCCCGACGCATCGATCTCTCCGCCTCCGAAGGATTGCGGGAACCGAGTTTTTCAACCTGCCACCGTCTCAAGTTTGTACGGTGAGTAGAGTTGCGCTCTACCAAAACCGCGTTTCGGTAATTTTGGTACAGTACATGAGAGCTGCATCAAACCAGTCTCTGGACTGGAGACCGCAACAGCAACAACATAATTGACGTAGTGAATTGTGGGATTCCGGGAGTATTGGTACCACTGGTAGGGAAAGAAACAAACGATCTGTGGGAGAGCCTACGACTTCTCTTTGTTTTTTATTTGATTATTTGTTTTTTAAAAATAATTAGAACCTCATATTGTTCAGTGTTAGTCCATTGAGTATTTTATATCCTTGAAAAGTATAAATTGCATTTTATAAGTAATAAAAATTACCTGCTCCCCTACCTCCGGCGCTTTTAGGTAACCAACGCAATTACTCTTCATACAAGTACAGTTTACATGCACAAACACAAAAATCGACATAATTATTGTCGTTATTTTGTTCTCAATAGAACGTTCTTCATCATGATCAAAAATTCCTGTTATTATTAATAAGTGCGAAAAAAATCACTCCGTCTACAGGCCACAAGTGGCCCATCGGGACCATCCGACCGCCGTGTCATCCTCAGGGGAGGATGCGGATAGGGGGGCATCGGGCTGGTCCCGGCTGAGGTTCGAGTCCTCCCTCGGCAACGTGTGTGGTTGTGTTTGTCCTTAGGATAATTTAGGTTAAGTAGTGTGTCAGCTTAGGGACTGATGACCTTAGCAGTTAAGTTCCATAAGATTTGACACACAGTTGAACATTTTAGGGTGGGGTGGGGCATGGTATCAGCACACTGCTCTCCCGGTCGTTATGATGGTATCCTTGACTGAAGCCGCTACATTTCGGTCGAGTAGCTCCTCAATTGGCATCACGAGGCCGATGCACCCCGAAAAATGGCCACAGCGCATGGCGGCCTGGATGGTCACCCATCCAAGTGCCGACCACGCCCGACAGCGCTTAACTTCGGTGATCTCATGGGAGCCACTACGGCAAGGCCGTTGCCAATAAGTGCGAAAGCTATTTAGCAATGACAGAAACATGTTTTATATCATATCAACGAAGTATTGATTCGATGTTTGATACGTTTTTTCTTTGCTTTTTTTAAATTTTATCTTTTTTGCTTTTCCTAGCGCTGTACGGTAAATCTGCATTGTTTTTTTTATTTTTTGGACATCCTGTTTCACGTTATAAATCAACATTTTTCCAGTAAAACCTGAATGAAACATTGACAGTTTCAATCTTTCTATAAACACTGTTTATTTTTGAGTAAAATAGAGCAGGATAACTATGTAGAACAAAAATATTCCATAGGATAGGCGGGTCTTTACATATCCTTACCCAGTTTCTAGACGTTTCACCGCTTCTGGTTTCTAGGGGAAACTAGTAAGACACTGGTCGCGTACGCAAAAAAGCGATAGTTATGCAACACACCTAATGCACAGATAATGCTGTTACGATTTTAACTGACCAAAGCTACTAGGAAAACTACCGTAGTCTACGCTTACTTACAGCAGTCTACCGCAGCCTAGGGTACTTTTACGACTCTAACCGTGAGTACCTCGAGGCGAGGAAAAGTGGTACCGCTATAGTCATCTGCCGTTGGTAAATGCATGGCCGTCAACTGTCACGTGTTGTATCAGCGGACAGATGGGCCACAGTTCCGCAAATCTCTCGCTAGTTCAGTGATTAACAATGTGTGGCCAGCCATATCTTCCAGGAAAACTTCACAAGTTCCAGAGATTAGCACTTGCGCAAGACGCTCGAATAATGGAAAATGGTCGCCTAGAGTGATGATTTGCTGTATGCGTTGGTACTCGCCGATGGCGGCAACAGGATACGATTACCTTGGAGCAACGTGGCGCGATGAATCACACTTGCCAGAAAAGCGCCTACAGGCAGCTGACGCAAAAATTGTCGTGTGCCCCATGATTAAATGGGATGAAATGTGGGCCAGATACGTACGACATCGGCGAACAATACAGGAAACGAATTTCAGTTCGAGGCCATCAGCTCGTCCGCTTACGGCGCCCAACAGGCCACAGGCAGGCTCTGCGTTCAGCAAGGGAATGCATAAGCCCATGCTTCAGATCGGTTTGAGGACCGCTCCATGGACATGAGAGTACTCGAGTAATCCTTGCAGATACGTAGTTTCGTTGATCGACGTTTTTGAAATCTATATCTTCACAGCTTTAATCCGTATCTTGTCGAGATGATGAGTAATACTTTTCTAATTCGCATTTTAATACATATTAAAACACTTCCATAAACATTATATTACTTAGATTTTCTCATAGACTTATTTCAAATCAGTACCCATACTAGAATCCTAATAATTGTTTCGATGAGTGCAGCGGAGCGTCGGTGTGCAGCCCGCGCACTGTTCCGCGAGTCCAGCCGGCTCAGCAACTCCTTGTATACCGACGCTACGCCGACGCCGCTGCTGGTGTCAACAAGGCCGCTCAGCTGTAAGTCGGCCGTGCTCTGTCTGGTCGAGCTTTGCACCTTGCCCCGCGCTGGTGCCCGTGATTTCGAAGACTGCTACAGTCCCCGGTCCTCGCCGCCCTTCGCCCCGTTTCGCCTGCTCTGTCCTACCATGGGACGATGGTGGATGTATTGTTACCCGTGGCCCTCGGGCCGCCGCTGCTCCCAGGACAGGACCAGACTCGAATCCGCGCCCCTGCAGACCGCTGTCACTGCCCTCCTTCAGGCAGACCGTGCAATCTCCAAGTACCCGGCTGCCGTTCCGTCCCGCCCCGGTGTTGTGTCCCCGTAGGCGGAATACAGCCCGAACAAGTACATAGAAATAAAGAACAGGTTACACAGAGTATTTACAACATCGCTCCCAGACTGGCCCCTATAAGCGTAGACCAGCACAGGTTCGACCCGACTCTCGTCTGACCTGGCACACACTTGTCTATAGCTAAAAGTACCTGACTATTTAAACTGCTTTTCCCCTCGCTTCTGTCGTAGTGTCAGAGAGAGAGACAGAAACTATGGCAGGGATAAATTCCTACACGTCAGCCGTCTACAAATCGCCACTTGGCTCTGGCCTAGTACCTCGCCTCATATTGCAATAACTTCAAGCAACGCTGCAGTTTGCTGCCTCATTGTTGCTTCACACTATGCAAATCGTGCGCACAATAGCACCTTCGCAGCACCACGCTCGCGAGTGCCATGTTTGCATTGCCTGGCCTCCTAGCTGTCACTGTTGAAACACCCCGCCAGCGACCCAAGAGTCCATCGTCAAACCGCGCGTTCATTGACTTTTAATAAAATTTCCTCTCTCCTATGACTAAGACTAATACTAGCGCAGCTGCTGTATGGCGGTAGCAGTCAGCGTGGGCCTGGTCGGTGTTGGAGTAATGGTTATTCTTCATGTTTTACTGTCACTTGTAATACAGATCGATAAAACGAATATAGCATTGGACTAATTTTCGACCACTCATACGAATTGGCACCTAAAAAAAAAAATTTGCTCGTAGTGAGAAACAAACTGACGCTTTCCATTTGCAATGGGCGTCGCGTGGACGATATGATAAACATCATTTGTTTGTGCTTGCTACAGCTACACACTGTAAAAACTAAAGTGCGAATATCTGCCGAAATACCAAAGAAAATGCGCCTGATGACCCATTGGAGAGATACCCTGTATATATGAGCTCCATATGGCTCTGAAACATTTAAATTAGGGAAGCAGATGAACAAACAGGAACTGGCAGACCTATACTCACAAGCTGATATTGTCCAAAGGATGAAGAAAAGAATATTGATGTGGATAGGTCACCTAATTAGGGTGGAAGAGGAAAGACTACCGCGAGTAGTGTTACCAGGATCCGTGGAGGGCAGAAGGAGCCGAGGAAGGCCACGGACAAGGTGGAAGGATGATGTCAACTGAGATACGGAGGCGATGGGCCTCAGAAGAGGAGAATGAACCACGAAAGACAGGAACAGAAAGGATTGGTAGAGGAATGTCGAGAACACATATGTTAAGAATAATGCATACAGGGTGGACCATTTTAATCCATAATGGAGAATAACTCGCCATGGAGATGAGATAAAGCAAAATATTTTAGATAAAAGTCGTAGGTGGCAAAGAAGGTCACGAATTGCTACTAATGGTCGTGTCCTTGAACGTGATTTTCAGTGTCATTTGGAGGTTAAAGTGGTTTTTTAAATAGAATTCCTATATCTGATTCAAGATTTGAAAAGAGCGGCAAATTTTATGTGTAAAATGATACATTATTGAAGGACATGGCTAGTTCATTGAAGGTCAAATTAGGAAATATGTTTTTAGTTCTAATATGGATTAATTTAAAATAGAGGAAGGATACAGCAAAATACAATGTGAGATACAAACTGGAAGGGACATTCCGAGGAATGAGAAGCGAGGGGACTCATTCATCGACTTGTAAATCAATGATCTACGTTTTATTTATGTTTGCTCTGTCTTGCAAATGCCACAATAGAATTAACACGTTGTGATGTATTTATTTTTCTGCCAATAAACACTTTAATTAAACGTTAATTCATCCGACGTCACAAATAGGGGTTGCTATGAAACAAAACTCAACCTTCGAATTACGAGGGTTGCCCTGAAAGTAAGGCACCGCATTTTTCTTCAACAATTCTATTTTGAACATAATGAGAATTACACACACGAAAGAATGGTGTTTTATCTACACACCCTATTTTTCCACATGATCTCCATCCCGTTCTATGCCCTTCCTGCAGCCCGAAACAAGGACGTGTATGCCCTGTCGGTACCAAACCTTGTCCTGGTGGCGGAGCCATTGCTTCACTGTGTGAATCACCTTCTCATCGTCCTAAAAGTGTCTTTCACGAATGGCATCCTTTAATGTCCTCGCGAATGACAACATCAGCTCACTGCAACATGTCATGTGTGATAGCCGTGGATGGTCTCCCCGACCGCTGCAAATCGTGGAGCTCCGCCGAACCGCCATCTGATGACCGCACCCTCCGTGCCCAGCGACTAACTGTACTTCTGTCGACAGCAGGTGCTCCATAGACTTTGCACAAGCATTTGTAAATATTCCCCACGGTTGCTTTCTCTGCAATGAGAAATTCGATGACTGCACGTTGCTTGTAACGTACAGTATATCACCTACAGACTCCATTTTGAAACGGTCATGCAGCTACGCTATCTGTCGGAAGTGACGGAAACTTGGCGCGCTCACTGAGGAGACTTCATACACACGTAACGTTTCGCATTCATAGTATTATTTTCAGCTGAGAAAAAAAATTCGGTGCATTGCTTTCTGGGCAACCCCCGTACCTTCCATAATTACCTTTAAAATCTCGGTTATTGATCATGATAAGTGTCCCTTATGCACCTTTCAGTCTGCATGTAGCGTTGTATTTTGCTATATTTCCCCTAGTCTGGAGTTAATCCCTATTAGAACTAAAAACATATTTGCTTATTCGGCCTTGATTGAACCTTGCCATGACATTGGATGATGTATCGTTCTATACGTAAAATTTGCCGCTCTTTTCAAATCTCAAATCAAATATAACGGTTCTCATTTCAAAAAATTACTTTAACCTCAAAGTCACCTTGACAAGCACGTTCAATATCACGGCCATTTTTATCAAAGAGTGACCCTCTTTTGCAACTTATAACTTTTGTCTAAAATATTTTGATGGCCTGTTTGGCCGGGGCTTTGTTTTTTTTTCCATTATGGATTAAAGTTGTCCATCCTATATATGCAGGGTGGGACAAATAAAAATGTCCCGGACAGGGGGATACAATTGGACGTCAATTGGTGGCAGCATTAACGGGGGAGGAAAAGACCTACAGATACTTCCAACAGGATAGGGCAACTACCCATACAGCCGGCCGAAGTTTGAAGCACATTTACGCAATCTTCACGCCTCACAGAGTTGTTAGCAGACGTCGGTCTGGCCGCGGCCCTGGCTGGCCATGAGGTTATCAGATCTGTCAGTGTGCGATTACTTCGTGTGGTGAGCCTTCACGTCTAAGGTGTATGGCAACGACCCTCACAGTTTTCAAGAATTTCAGCAGAACATTTCGCATGAGACTGCAGAAATTCCAGCAGTCCAACTTCGATCTCCCTTCAGTAACATGCTAACTAGGTCCCAGGACTGCCAAGAAATTAATGGTGGTCATTTTAAACATCTGCTACAGTCGGGGTAGTACTGTATTTCGTTTTCTCTGCTGTTTTTCTTTGTGCCCTGGAACTTTGTTCTCCGGGCCACTTTTATTTGCCCTACCCTCTATATGATTTCACTGTACGTATTTTGTCTCTCTAGTTATTCCGAATCAGAGAGCTACTGATGAGCGAAGATATTGCTGAAACTAGTTGGCGTAATAAGTCTCCCTTATCACGGTGGATCTACAGATACTACGAGTAAATTAAAAGAACCAATAGAGTATATTTCCACTGTGTATGCATGGTAACTTGTAGCCGTCTTTCCTAATGTCATTTGTTAGCGCCCTATTAAATATACACTCCTGGAAATGGAAAAAAGAACACATTGACACCGGTGTGTCAGACCCACCATACTTGCTCCGGACACTGCGAGAGGGCTGTACAAGCAATGATCACACGCACGGCACAGCGGACACACCAGGAGCCGCGGTGTTGGCCGTCGAATGGCGCTAGCTGCGCAGCATTTGTGCACCGCCGCCGTCAGTGTCAGCCAGTTTGCCGTGGCATACGGAGCTCCATCGCAGTCTTTAACACTGCTAGCATGCCGCGACAGCGTGGACGTGAACCGTATGTGCAGTTGACGGACTTTGAGCGAGGGCGTATAGTGGGCATGCGGGAGGCCGGGTGGACGTACCGCCGAATTGCTCAACACGTGGGGCGTGAGGTCTCCACAGTACATCGATGTTGTCGCCAGTGGTCGGCGGAAGGTGCACGTGCCCGTCGACCTGGGACCGGACCGCAGCGACGCACGGATGCACGCCAAGACCGTAGGATCCTAGCAGTGCCGTAGGGGACCGCACCGCCACTTCCCAGCAAATTGGGGACACTGTTGCTCCTGGGGTATCGGCGAGGACCATTCGCAACCGTCTCCATGAAGCTGGGCTACGGTCCCGCACACCGTTAGGCCGTCTTCCGCTCACGCCCCAACATCGTGCAGCCCGCCTCCAGTGGTGTCGCGACAGGCGTGAATGGAGGGACGAATGGAGACGTGTCGTCTTCAGCGATGAGAGTCGCTTCTGCCTTGGTGCCAATGATAGTCGTATGCGTGTTTGGCGCCGTGCAGGTGAGCGCCACAATCAGGACTGCATACGACCGAGGCACACAGGGCCCCAACACCCGGCATCATGGTGTGGGGAGCGATCTCCTACACTGGCCGTACACCACTGGTTATCGTCGAGGGGACACTGAATAGTGCACGGTACATCCAAACCGTCATCGAACTCATCGTTCTACCATTCCTAGACCGGCAAGGGAACTTGCTGTTCCAACAGGACAATGCACGTCCGCATGTATCCCGTGCCACCCAACGTGCTCTAGAAGGTGTAAGTCAACTACCCTGGCCAGCAAGATCTCCGGATCTGTCCCCCATTGAGCATGTTTGGGACTGGATGAAGCGTCGTCTCACGCGGTCTGCACGTCCAGCACGAACGCTGGTCCAACTGAGGCGCCAGGTGGAAATGGCATGGCAAGCCGTTCCACAGGACTACATCCAGCATCTCTACGATCGTCTCCATGGGAGAATAGCAGCCTGCATTGCTGCGAAAGGTGGATATACACTGTACTAGTGCCGACATTGTGCATGCTCTGTTGCCTGTGTCTATGTGCCTGTGGTTCTGTCAGTGTGATCATGTGATGTATCTGACCCCAGGAATGTGTCAATAAAGTTTCCCCTTCCTGGGACAATGAATTCACGGTGTTCTTATTTCAACTTCCAGGAGTGTACATCAGTTTGTTCTATTCAAAAGTCGTTACACTAGAGAATTACAAATTCCCTGTAATAATGTAAGCTACAACCCCCAGGTAGGTGTTCTGTGTTCTAAAATGGAAAAAAAACTTCGGATAAAAATCACTGATTTGCTGAACCTGCTCTGGACTTTGTCTCGAACTTTTGTTTTGTCCAGGTTACGTTCATTGACATGCTCGTGTAACAAATTCGAAAACAGAGGAAATTTCCGACAAACGGATACGATATACTCTTATGTTGAAGAAGGGAGTAATGGACCATTTCAACAGCTGCAAAACACAATATTAGGCCACAACAGTGAACATGGCTCTCTTAGCACAAAGTGGTCAATAAGCGGGAAAAGTGGAAAAAAATGGTTCAAATGGCTCTGAGCACTATGGGACTTAACATCTGAGGTCATCGGTCCCCTAGATTTTAGAACTACTTAAACCTAACTAACCTAAGGACATCACACACATCCATGCCCGAGGCAGGATTCGAACCTACGACCGTAGTGGTCGCGTGGTTCCAGACTGAAGCGCCTAGAACCGCTCGGCCACATCGGCCGGCGGGAAAAGTGGGTATTCTGCACTATTCGCGTAGGTACATTATCTGAAATTAGGCAAATAAAGAAATGCTACCAAATACTGCTGTATAACTCTGCACTGTCCCTTGACGATATTGAACTTGCTCGGTCTGCTGACGAAAGACGGCGTGGTGGGTCCCGGCTTCAGCTTGGCCATCTGAAGTCCCGGGTTCGACCATCGACGACACCGCAACACAGCAGTCGCTGCTGGAGTGTTAGTTATTTTTCGTGTTTTACTGCCCCTGTTTATACGTATCTATTAAACAAATATCGCTCTAGACTGATTTGGGACCATTCAATCGCTTGGGAATGTAAAATTCAGATTTAAAAATCATTTTGCTCATAATGGGAAACCAACCGCTAGCTTGGGCGTCGCTTGGAAGACTTGATGAGCAGTATTTGTTTGGGCTGACTCCAGTTACACATTCCAGAGACGAAATTGCAAATATGTACCGAAACGCCAGAGAAATTGCACCTGACGATTCTGTACTGTTAGACGCCCGCTTCCCTGATCCATTCGCAAATGGTGCGTGAGATGAACGACTGCTCGCATCTTTCTGACTTAATGAAATATACGTAGGATGAAGTGATGTGTTGCCTGACACTCGTTTAAAAACACGCTCTTGGCAGAGCCTCTCATGTTACGTTTGCTAACGTACTTGGATGAGCATTTCTGTGACCCTTTCGCGCTTAGTAAAGGAGTCCATGACAAAGTGCGCCGCTCTTCTTGGGATGTGCTCTATGCCCTGTATCGATCCTACCCAGTAAGAGTCAGATTCAGTATATTTCCTTTCCTCATGTATCATGCAAACTAATCACCATCAACTGAAATAAGTAATATGGGCTATGCATTTTTGTTTTAGGGTTTGTGTGAAGATCCTGTTACATTTCTACTTTCAAAATTTTAGAGTTCATTAACCCAAGTACTGAAATTCCAGCCGTGTCGCCATTCAGTGACAGCAGCAGGATTCAGGACGACTTAGACAAAATTTCTATTTCGCGTGACGAATTTAGAAAAAAAAAGTGATTAATGCAGATGAGTAGGATAAACATTCCTACAATGTTTGAATACAGTATTAATGCTGTGTTGTCTGGCACAGTCGCCAAATTTAAGTATTTAGGTGTAACGTTAGGTGATATGGAATGGAACGAACTCGTAAGGTCATTATTAGGGAAGGTGAATGGTCGATTTCCGTTTACTCGGAAAATTTTACCAAAGTGTTGCCCATCTCTAAAGGAGACTGTGAGTAGAACACTAGTGCGTCCTCTTCTTGTGAGTGTTTAGGATCCCTACCTGGTCAGATTAACGGAAGACATCGAAGCATTTCAGAGGCGTTCTGCTGTATTTGTTACAGGTGGGTTCGAACAACACGCGAGAATTACGGAGATGCTTCATGAACTCACATGTGAATCACTGGGGAGTAGACTACATTCTTTGCGTGAATCACTATTGCGAAAATTTAGAGAACCAATATTTGCACCTGACTGCAGAACGATTCTTCTGCCGCCAATGTACGTGTCATTTAAGCACCGCGAAGATAAGAGAAATTAGTGCTCGCAGGAAAGCATGTAGGCAGTCGTTTTCCTCACACTCCATTAGCGAGTGGAACAGGAAAGGAAATGACTAGTAGTGGTACAAGGCAATCTCAGCAATGCACTTTTCGGTGGCTTGCAGAATGTTTATGTAGATGTAGAAGTTCGTAGTTATCCACGTGGCGCAAAACTATTTTTAAGCAGTTTATTCCTGTGCTCGGAACTGGAAGAGAGGAAGAAGCTCCTTCCGGAATAGGAAGACGATGTCTCGTTTGTCGATAACGACGTCGCAGTTGGCGGGGCGTTATATTTCAGGGTATTAACGGTATCGGACAGAAGAGCTGCTGCTGCGTGGGCAGAGCGCAGCGTCCGCCGGCTCCCCTTCTAAGTGGCATTCATTTGCAATCAGCGTGTCACCTCCGGCCGGCCACAGCCTGTTAGTGTCATAGAGACGCAACTCTTGTCCCAATGCGGTTATACAGTAACAAAGAAAAAAATCCTGCGCTACAACTATGTTATTTCGTTCAGGCTCAATCTCCCTTAGTTAACAATTATCAAACGTCTAATATGAAACCTCTGTTGCCTACAATTTGAATGTAACAGAATTGCAGCGTGTTTTACATTATGCTTTAAACTACTTCAAATATCCCCTTGCACAGAATGTAAAATCAGTCACAACGAAACGCTTAATGTCGTCGTCATCATCGTCTGCATACAGGCATTAGGCACCTGACTGTCTCGTCTTCACAAAGTTAATATCCATCGTTATCTCTGCCGACCTACGTACTTTCTAGATTTTTTTAGGTATTATTTCATTCTATTCTACCTAACTGTATATTCATTTTCTTTTTCTTCTTTAGTATATCTGTCTTATGACAGGTTTCAGTTGGAGGCGCTTCATCGTGTCCTGCTCTGAGCGTTCTCTTACATCTGTTTCTATGTTTGTCCATTTATAGCGTCGTCCATCATTCGAATCTTCTTCCCACCTCTTCCTCTCATTTCATCCAGTTTTACCTCTATTATTATCGGTTGCAGACAATTCCTACGCAGTTTATGCTCCAGCCAAGATTTTTTTTCTCATCCTGTTACTTGCAATAATCTTTTTCTTCCCCATTTTCTTCACTTCTTTTTAATTCTTAAGTTTGTCAGTCTACTTCATCGTAAGCAATTCTCTCTACAGCTTCCGAAACATGTCAACAAAATTCCCAGATACAGGAATGATTTTCCTTGGCATTTTAACTGAATCAACTGTGGGTTCTTGGTGATACTTTGTAAATTAACTAAATAAGCACTATTTTTTCCTTGTTTCACAGATTTAATTATTAATGTTACTGCACAACCTAGGTTTCGGGTTATAAGCCCTTTTTCAAGTGCATTACTGTTTCCTAAAGATGTTAATGCACAGATAAACATGATGATAAGGCAAAGATAGACTTCTCAACTTATTAATGTATCGATTCATGGCTTAATTTAAAATTACTTCAATGACCATTTTTTTAACAATTATGTGTGGGATAACACAATTCAGCTATTGCACTAACATGATGGGACTAAAGATATGCATCGGCCAAGAACTTTTTATCTACTGATGGACTGAGGCCCAAAGTTTTACTTCTAACCTGGAGATGTGATACCATCATTATTTGTGGCTATTGTTTTTATTGTATTACGTTCCTGGTTGAAGTCGTCTTGGAACACAGGGATAGAAAGGAGACTGTGCATCATGTGGTGGAACGCTGCTTGTTTATAGGCTGTAGGATGTTGGGAGGAAGTCGGGATGAATGTATCAGTGAGGGAGCCTTCGATAAATTTTAAATTTATGGTTACTGTCTTCTATCTTTAAGCTAATGTCGAGGAAATTTATGCTGTCCTCCACCCCCCCCCCCCCCTCCAACACCATGCTGACCTTCATATTTTCTACAAATTTGCCGCGCGGGATTAGCCGAGTGGTCTCAGGCGCTGCAGTCATGGACTGTGCGGCTGGTCCCGTCGGAGGTGCGAGTCCTCCCTCGGGCATGGGTGTGTGTGTTTGTCCTTAGGATAAATTAGGTTAAGTAGTGTGTAAGCTTAGGGACTGATGACCTTAGCAGTTAAGTCCCATAAGATTTCACACACATTTGAACATTTTTTTCTTACAAATTTGTGGAGTTGTCTATTGGAACCCTTCCATCTACATATCTGTACCAATACACAATATGTTTTTCCAGTGGTTCCCTCTTCTCTCCGTCTATGCGTAAGTTTCCTGACACTTTCAAAATGGTTCAAATGGCTCTGAGCACTATGGGACTTAACATCTGACGTCATCAGTCCCCTAGAACTTAGAACTACTTAAACCTAACTAACGTAAGGACATCACACACATCCATGCCCGAGACAGGACTCGAACCTGCGACCGTAGCAGTCGCGCGGTTCCGGACTAAAGCGCCTAGAACCGCTCGTCCACCGCTGCCGGCTGCCTGACACTTTCTTCTTGCTTATTCGCATAACACTTTTTTCCCTATATATTTTAGCGGAAGAAGCTGGGTAGCTCCGTGGTGTAGTGGTTATGATACTAAAATGTTGCATGAAGGTCGTGAGTTCAAAACTCACGTGGACTGTACAACTTTAATTTCTATATTCGGTTCGAGTACATTCTAGAGGTATCGACAAATGTCAAGAATCATTGTACTGGAATGTTCTGCAGCTGTATATATACTGCATGTGTTCTGGCTGGAGGCAGTTCGATCCGCACTCTTGTATGTGCAAGTGCTGAATAAACCTTCGGTAAGTGAAGTTAGTGTTCGTCATTCATCTAATTACACCTGTTTCTACGTGACATTATTCTGGTGGAGACTCTGGGTATTAGAACTTGCGATAGCGCACATTATCGACGACACAGTGACTCCCATCATGCCATGACAGAGCCGCCGTTTACGTGGCGAGAAACCCGAATTCGAGCAATATTCAACAGATCGTAATCTATCGGAGACAGAAGAAGAAGAGGACATTACGATGACAGCAACTGTGTGCCACCACATGAGACATCCTTCTGGGTTCTCTCGTGACGATGGCCAAGATCCTAACAAGCGGCTGAAGGTATGTGAGAGTATAGCCAAATTTAACAAATGGGATAACACCGTGTGTTTGCCTAACGTATTTTTCTACTTGGAGGGCACTGCCAAGCAATGGTATGAGAACAACGAGAAGTTCACAAGCTGGGAAGTATTCCAGGCGGAACTGCGCAAGTATTTTGGCGACACACAACGACAGAAGTGCAAGGCTGAAGATACATTAAAGTGCAGGGCACAGCATTCAGGAGAAACTACAGCATTCTACATTCAAGACGTCTCGGAGCTGTGTAAAATAGTGGATCCTAGAATGAAGGAGGAAGATAAGGTTGCACACTTATGAAGGGTGTTGCTGAGGACATGTATCAAGGAAGGAGGTTTCGACAGCAGACGACTTCATAAAATGATGTCAGTATATAGATACAATGCATCAAAAAAGAATTACACGCAAGAAGTTTGAGCGGCTTCCAAAGGTCGTATCGATGTCTGTGATGGAGGACGGAACTGATTTCACAAGTGTTCTTCGTCAGATAGTGAGAGAGGAAGTTCAGAAGGCACTTGGATTGCACGGCGAGCAAAAAACCGAGACGCTCCAAGAGGTCATAAGGGTGGAAGAGGAACAGACATTGAACCCAATCTCTCGTCCTTCATTTCCATTTTAAACGGTGAAAAAGTCGAGACCCAGGCGAAGTTACGTTCCTAGAATGCCGCATGAGGAACACGTCTGGAGGACCCAGGATAACCAACCAGTATGTTTCCACTGCATACGACTGGGAGATGTGGTGCGCTATTGTGGAGAAAGGCGGCGGAGATTTGATGACGCCTACGCCAGAAGACAGCAGACCGAACTTAGCCGACGCCAACTCCGTGACGACGAAGATGAACAAGATGTGAGTGCAGGACGACGTAGGTCACCATCGCCGCAAGCTAGCCGCTGGAGAGGACGCTCCCCAACACGCCGATCAAGGTCTCCATCGCCGTTTGAAAGGTCCAGCCGATCACCTAGCCGCCGCAACCTGGAAAACTAAAGGGTGCGACATTTCCTGGAGGTGAGGCCGCCGAAGAGAAAAATTCTCCGCCATCGATCACTACAAAAACGTTGATATCCTCATGGGTGGCAGACCAGCCCAAACTCTTGTGGACTCTGGAGCATCAAATTCAGTCATTTTGGAGAAGTACCGTCGCCAGTTGCACAAAACCGCATTCGTCGACAGCAAAACACCTCTGCTGAAGGTGGCTAATGCGAAATACGTAAAACCTACAGGAAGATGTACCATTAATAGGGGTATAAGTGGGCATACACAGCCCTTAGAATTCATCGTCTTACAAGAGTGTACTTATGACGTCATTCTCGGATGGGACTTTTTGAAAGCTTCTCAGGCAATTATAGATTGTGGTCGCTCGACGATTATGCTAGATGAGATGAGATACTGTGGACAGGAAGATGCGCATACGAGTGTGTGGAGACTATGTGTGCTGGATGAAGTGATCATTCCTGCAGTCAGTGCTAGAGCGGTAGTTGTCACGTGTCATGCCATGCATCAACCCATGGATCTTGTGGTGGAATGTAAGAGAAGCAAACCACTGAAGAATAACTTGGTCATCTCAGTGTCTGTCGTCTCGTTTAAGAACGGGTTCGGTGAACTGTGGATAGTTAACTGTCGCCGAGAACCGCAGATCCTTCCAAGACGCATGTGCGTAGCATACGCTGAGCCATTAATTGAAGAGCAGCTGAGCGTCATAGAATCCTCTCATGCCGAGTCTGCGGGCGAAATTAGCGCTACCACTACGAGACAAGATCTTCTAGCTCGACTGTCACTAGATCTCACTAAGGAACTACAGAAGAAGCTACTTACCATTCTTCAAGAGTTCTTTGAATGCTTCAATCCACAGGTGAAGAGCAAATTAGACAAATCGACGGTGAACCACCAGATCAGCACTCGAGACCATCAACCAATAAGCCAGAGAGCATACCGTGTGTCAGCAACGGAACGTCGGATAATTTGGGACGAGGTAGAGAAAATGCTGAAGAATGACATCATTCAGCCTTCGCAGAGCCCATTGTCGTCACCAGTGGTCCTCGTCAGGAAGAAGGATGGCAGTTGGCGCTTTTGTATTGATTACAGGAAGCTTAATAAGTTAACTAGAAAGGACGTTTACCCTCTTGACGATACACTAGATTGTCTGAAAGGGGCTAAGTTTTTCTCAACCATGGACATGTACTCGGGATACTGGCAAATCGAAGTAGATGAGGCTGATCGTGAGAAAACTGCACTCATCACCCCCTGAGGGCCTGTGTGAGTTTAAGGTAATGCCGTTTGGTTTGTATAATGCACCAGCAACTTTTGAACGGATGATGGATAATTTTCTAAGGCACCGGACGTAGACGATGTGTCTTTGTTATTTAGATGACATTATAGTGTTCTCAGAGACATCTGATGAACATATAAAAAGACTGAGGGCCGTTCTTAAGTGTCTCCAACAAGGCGGACTGAAACTTAATCCAAGAAAGTCTCTCTTTGGAGCTAAAGAAATCAAAATACTTGGACACCTTGTGTCAAACGAAGGTGTGCGACCAGGCCCAGGAAAGGTGAGATCTATAAGGGAATTTCCTATTTCTAGAAGTACTAGAGATGTGAGTAGCTTCCTCGGAATATTTTCTTATTACCGTCGTTTTAGCAAAGACTTTTGTATCTCAGCCAGGCCACTCCAAGAGTTGTTAAAAGCCAATGCTAAATTTATCTGGGGTGGTGTTCAACAAGATTCTTTCCATGTACTGCGAAAAGCTTTGACGACTGACACTGTACTTGGTCTGTATGATGAGAAACCACCTACCGAACTACACACAGATGCCAGTGTGTATGGGATCGGTGCTGTTTTGGTGCAAATTTCGGATGGAAAAGAGAAGGTTATATCCTATGCTTCTAGGACACTTACAAAAGCCGAGAGAAACTACTCAACTACAGAAAGAGAATGTCTTGCTGTGATCTGGGCCATGTGCTGATTTCGACAGTATCTCTATGGAAGGCCATTCACAGTTGTTACAGATCATCATTCACTTTGTTGGTTGACAGGTCTTAAGGATCCAACAGGACGACTCGCCAGGTGGGCACTACGTCTTCAAGAGTATGACATTACCATAGTGTACAAAAGTGGAAGAAAACACCACGATGCCGACAATCTCTCAAGAAACCCTGTGCAAGATCATGAAGACTTTGATCACGATAGTGACTGTCTCGCTGCTCTCCAGGATCTCTCTGCTGAGCAGAAGAAGGATGCCAAGATATCGCAAATTATTCTTGCCTTAAATCGGTCAGAGGATGTGACGGGGCAATTTAAGGTAGTTAATGGATTACTTTGCAGGAAAAACTTTGATCCGTTTGGAAACAGGTGGCTACCAGTGATTCCTAAACACATGCTCTTAGATGTTCTACAGAAATTTCATGACACACCTGAGGCCGGACATCTAGGATTTATTAAGACATACGATAGAATCCGCAAGAGATTTTTCTGTCCAGGTTTATTTAGGAGTGTTCGTCACTATGTGTCGCATTGTTGAGAGTGCCATAGCAGAAAGACAGTTCCTCTGAAACCACCTGGCCGACTCATACCAATTCCACCAGCCGAACCGCCTTTCCAGCGTGTTGGGATTGACCTCCTCGGACGATTTCCAACGTCTGCTAGTGGCAATAGATGGATTATTGTTTGCACTGATTATCTGACTCGCTATGCCATTACAAAAGCCCGGAAAACAGCCGAAGCATCCGAGGAAGCCAAATTCATCGTAGAAGACATTGTATTAAAACACGGTGCCCCAAGGTCGTGTCGTTAATTACAGATCGAGGGAAAGTTTTTCAATCGAATCTTGTGTCGGTGCAACATTACTCATCACATGACGACTGTCTACTAGCCGCAAACTAACGGGCCTACTGAACGCCTTAATAAGACCTTGCCCGATATGCTATCAATGTTCGTCAAAGTTTGGGCAGAGCAACTGGGATGAGGTGCTACCTTTCGTGACGTTTGCCTACAACTCCGCCGAACAAGACACCACAGGATTTACGCAATTTTTCCTGGTGCGTGGGCGTGAGGCGACTACGACGATGGACACTGTGTTTCCGTTACATCATGATGACGTGGACGACGACTACATCGGCCAGGTGTTAACCATAGCTGAGGAAGCTCGGCAGTTAGCTCGACTACGCACTGTGCATACTCAAGAAAACGATCTCCGAAGGTATGAGGCGAACCACCGCCCTGTTGTCTACCAGCGTGGTGGCCTCGTCTGGATCTTCACTCCTGTTCGGAAGGTTGGTCTCTCTGAGAAGCTCCTCAGGCGCTACTTTGGACCTTATAAAGTTGTAAGACAGTTGTCTGATGTTACTTATGAAGTTGAAGATTTCGACCCCGACACAAGGCGACGAAAGATCAGAGATACGGTCCATGTCCTTCGAATGAAGCCCTATAAGGATCCTGCAACCCAGGGTAAATTCGAAGCTCCAGCGACAGGCAACAAGCGGAAAGGTAACGAAGAACGTAACGGCAAGGGAAGTTCTAAGAAGATCATCGCCAGGGCGAACATCAGTCATCAGGAGTCGGAGTATGCAGGACCGATAACTCGTTCCCGGACTAGGAGCACGTAACACCGAGACGCTGTTCACATACGGAGGGAGCAAGGTTGCAAAAGAAGCTGAGTAGCACCGTGGTGTATTGGTTATGATACTATTGCATGGAGGGTTGTGAGTTCACAATTCACCAAGACTGGTACAATTTTAATTTCTATATTCGGTTCGAGTACATTCTAGAAGTATCCGCATATGTAAGGGATCATTGTACTGAAATTTTCTGGCAGGAGGCAGTTCGCTCCGCGCTCTTGTATGCGCAAGTGCTGAATAAACCTTCGTTAAGTTCAAGTGGTTCAAATGGCTCTGAGCACTATGGGACTTAACTACTGAGGTCATCAGTCTCCTAGAACTTAGAACTACTTAAACCTAACTAACCTAAGGACATCACACACATCCATGCCCGAGGCAGGATTCGAACCTGCGACCGTAGCGGTCACGCGGTTTCAAACTGACGCGCTTAGAACCGCACGGCCACACCGGCCGGCCTTCGTTAAGTGAAGTTAGTGTTCGTCATTCATGTAATTACACCTCCTTCTAAGTGACAATATATATTTTCATTACATACTCCACGGCCCTTCTTGCAATATTCACTCCGAACATTTTCATTTTCTACTAAATCTCCTCTTGTGCAGCTCTCCACTCTCTTCAGGAAGAACATCTCTACTGCTTGTGTTTTAATGTTATCTATGTTATATGCGTTTTTATTTGTCAGACACTCGCATCTATACAACGGTAACGATATCTTAAAATTTAATTTTTCGTACTTTCGAGTTTTTTAGCAAAGCGTCCTGTTCATTTTTCAACATATTTCTTTAAAGTTGTACAGCTTTTCATCTACATTGTAGCTTGAATATTTAATAAATGGCACATGTTCCGCTGTTTAATTCTTAATTGCTATCTTCAACTACACAGGGTATTAACCTTGAAAGGACAGGTTTCTCCTTATGTGATGAAATTTTAAGATTGTATTCTGTGCATATCTAATTTAGCCGATATACCGCTAACTGAATGTCATTTTCACTTTCTTGTATTATTGCTTTATCATCTACCAATAGTAATGCCTTAGATTACTATGAACATTTTATTTAATTCCTGGATAATTTTCATGTCCAATTTTAATGTCACTCTCAATATAAATGTTTGTTTAGTGTTTTTCAATCTGAAGCAGCAGATTGATTTTTTTACAAAGTTATAACGACAAAATTAACAGCCGGCTAACTGTAAGTCTGTACTATAGGGACTGTGAACTGATGTCTAGGATATTTTGTAGTGGATTTGGTCCTGTGTTTGAACTCCTCCCTTGATGTACTGATACATATCTTTGAAACCACGGTGAGGACAAGTTTCTCGTATTTTGCTATAAAAAACGAAGACAGCGTCTTCCGTGGAGCCAACATATATCATGACTCACCTAGATTAGAAAATAATTTACAAGTTAATCATAACAAGGTTTTATATAAAACAAATTCAGTCTTTCTTTAATAATAGTGCTATTTCTCCGATAATATTCTGTGAGAGGATGTATAATTTTCTTTTTGGTTATATCACAGATGCCTCGAGTACGTATTTCTGTGCAGAGGAGAGGAAAATTTATTTGTGTGACGTATTTAATCTCTCTAAATATTCAGAGACTTCGTTTCACAAATGTGAAGGCTTTTGCTATTAATATAATCCGATCACTTGTCTCTACAAATAAGATAACTTAAATGAAGAGTCCGTCACCCTTAACGTAGGTATTTGTGTCAGATATAATAAGCACTGCCCCACTTTGCTGCTAACGATTAGCTCCTAGCCTATCAGACCATAGCTACCGACTTCGCACAATCATTTATGGAGCGATTTAATCGGGTATCGGGCGATGAAACAACAGCCTATAATAACTTCGCACCAAACTTTGAAAACCAATCGAATGATGACTATTCACTCCACTTACATTTTTCCTTGACGCAAGACTGTTGCTAAACTGTTTGCAATGTTACAAACCTGGCTTGAGAGAAAAGTATTTAAAGTGAAGTTTCATAATTAAACGTTACTGTTGTAAAGTAATTCGTTACATTACTTTCAGAGGTCTAGAATATCAGAAAAAATGATTCTGTATTATCTACTGAATTATGTGTTTGAATGGAATTTGTTATGCACTATTCAGAAAATGACGAAATTCAATATAACACATTGGAGGTTTAATACAAAACTGTGTATTTCTTTGTAATAAAGAAAGAGCTCACATGTGAAAACATTTCTCAGCCTTCTTACGTTGATCAAGCAATTGCTCGAAATACTTTTAATAATTATCTTGATTATTTGGATGATTTTCAATTAGCGTATAGTCTAGGAAGGTGCCGAATGGAACAAAAATGCAGACAGTGAAATGGATAAGCAACGATCTTGATTTTCATAAATCTGACGAAGAGCGCTTAGTCGTTTTGCCAGAATTTGGTAAACAAAGATTTAATGCACCTTTTCTGTTATTTTCCCACGGCTGCATATTCAGATTTCACAATTTCACCTACACTAAAAAGATGCATTAATGAAATTAGCATTTTATTGTGTTTGGACTACGTGCAAGACAGATTGGTTCAAATGGTTCAAATGGCTCTGAGCACTATGGGACTCAACTGCTGTGGTCATAAGTTCCCTAGAACTTAGAACTACTTAAACCTAACTAACCTAAGGACATCACACACATCCATGCCCGAGGCAGGATTCGAACCTGCGACCGTAGCGGTCGTGCGGTTCCAGACTGTAGCGCCTTTAACCGCTCGGCCACTCCGGCCGGCTGCAAGACAGATATAATCGAAATCTGTCAATGGAAAATGCAATGAAGACACTACTAACATACTCTAAATTACTGATATTACTTTGAAGGAAAGTCTTAAATTAGGTCTTAAGAGATAAGAAATAATTCTGCTTTCGAATGTGATGATCCATGTAGTTGCGATTCAAATTCAGATCATTACTAAGAAAACGTGAACTTCAGGAAGAACGAAGTGAGAAACAGCGACACTGAGCAATTGGCATCAGCTGAAGTTTCTCGAGAGTGAATTAACCAATCTGGATGAAGCTCAACGGATATACAAATGGCACAAAGAAAAGTTATGGGTACATATTTCTTCTTACCGAAAGACTAGAGTCGCGGTCCACATCGTTTTGGGAAACATAATTTGAAGAAATTCAAACAATCTGCAAAGTCACTGGTTCTGTATGAGATGGAGGTATTGCAAAGAAACATTAAACTTATCTTTAGTGCTCATAAAACCTGTATTGGGTATAATTTTAGAACGAAATGACTATATTTAATCCAATGAAAGATAACTGCAGTCAGGAAATGTATTTATTTTACTCAGGCTACACCTGGAGGACTCATCCCCTAGTCGTTAGGAAGATAACTGCTCAGACGTTGCAACAGAATTACAGATTTATTCATTTATAGAGCTGTTTACTCTGGCCAGTTTAGTTCTTCCATGCCCTCTGTTAGATCGAAACAGACGTCTCCTGATCTACAGTTTTGACACACACACTGTTAAGCACCAATTGATGGCAACACACAAGAGTGTGTAATCGACTTATATTATCTTAATTATATTATAAGAAATATGATGCAAAACCAAAACTTACTACGATATACAGAGAAACAAAGCAGGAACGAAAGAAAAACAGAAGGGAGAAATGGAGGCATGGAGTTTAAACCTGTCCAAGAGAGTGGTTAAAAATTTTGAGATTACAGATTGCAATGAATATGGACTCAGAAAAAAGTAAGGGAGAGTTATAATTCTTTAAGAAGATAAGCTGTTAGCTTTTTTCTGAAACTTGGGAAATGTAGAATTTATCTGCTGCTACGGTGTAGCTTATTCCACAGTCGAATGCTTAAAACACAGAACAAAGTCATAAACACTTACGATATAAAAGATACTTACTCAGGCGAAAGATTGACGTTAGCTGCTATCTTGAAAATTAGTGCTTTAATGAACTTCAGTAACTAACAGCACTATTACGTAAATTATTTGTTCGTTATTTCTCCTGTATTAGAGTATACATGAAACGTATAACACCAACTGGAAACGTCGAGCCCGCAAAACAACACGCTAACTACCATTGTTATCAACGATGTCCAATATAATGTCAACAACATGATTATACGTTCTTCTAATTTTATATGATTGTTAAAAAAACAACCACCAAAAAACTGTATCTGTAGACTCATCTGTCTAAGTAAGGCCTATGTTTTATGCTAATATGAGAGGTAAAAACAACCACTACGGCAAATATTTTTGTAGCATCATTCTGATAGCTACACACTAATGCGTCAAAAAAAAATAGTGTCGTCGTATAGAATGCTTGTTTCTCACATCTTCCATATAGTTGTATTGATTATTAAGAAGCAGTTAGTGCATGGATAATCGTATCTGGGTACTACTACTCTTCTTCTAGAAGAATTCGTACCTCAGGTTATTCACCAAAGTGAAGGCGAAGGTGCTCGAAGACAGAGTTGCAGCTGTCGTCGTTTCGAGAAAGCTTACGTAACTGAAAAAAAGCGAAGACCTTACCGATAATGAGATTTGAAAGCCGACATAGATGGCAGTGGGCGGTGATGGTCGCTACCAGGTTTCCCCGAGACGCTCGAGTGCGCAAGAGTGTTTCCAGACAGCCACTACGTTGTAGCAACTGGTGCTAACTATTTACGTTGCGGAAATTTGTCTTCACTAAATGGCGGAAAGTTTTGTTGTGGACTCCTTTGTTATGGAAGTCCCTGTCCAGAAAACAGGGTGATTAAGAGAGATACCGCCATTTTTGAGATTTGAAAGGCTTAATAATTCTTTGCCCCAATACTGAAATCCGCTCGGATCAAATTTCTGTACCTGAAGTATTATAATTGTTGCGTAGAATGTTTTCTAGATATGAGGTATGATACAAATAAAAGAGGAAGAATAAGCTGAATATTCTGTCGGTAACACTGTGCGAGGCTGCATTCTTTTCATTGCAGAAATAATAAGCTAGTTGTATCATATTCCACCATATTAAAAAATTCTAATGGCAGTCGTATTATCAGGCGTCCAATTCTGCCTTTGCCTTAGGTAATTGCTACATCGCACATATCACTTAGTTTAACAAGAACGTTATCTAACACTGAAACTCCCGTCCACTTTTGGAATGGAAAACAGCAGCGATTCTAGAAGGCATTGTTTCGTCAAGTCCTTGGTATGTTTCCGGAGGTATGAGATACCAGATGTCTACGCACTAGTCACGCAATTCCCGTAAATTACGGGCTGTAGTGAGGCTGTAAGCCCTCGAAATGCGTCGTCGCAGAAAATAAAAGTGACTGACACAGATAATTGTTTTAATTTACGTTTTAAGTTTTACACGAACTTAAGTCACTTCGCGAGACGCAATTGTTTTTTCCCACATTTAAATGTTCAAAACTAGTTCTCTATTACGTGTATCGTATTAATTAAGAAGAAGGATCCATGTGATTAACGACGATGCACAGCGTTCATGCCTATAAGCAGCCATATGAACTGCCCGATCCCTTAGAACTCACAAAATATTGCACAACGGTTTTTATACACATGGCTTGTTTCATTTAATCTATCAATGATTGCCTGTGATTCCGACTGGTACAAGAAGAGAAAAATATAGAGCAGTTGGAAACTGACATGTTGCTGAAACCCGAATATATTGTTCTGTGTCCTGTGAGATAAAACTGACAAGGGAAGCACACATTCAGCGGCTTATCGATTTGGCTACTCCCTCCCGCTGTGGTAGTAGAAATTTAAGTGTAACGAATGCTGCTCTGCTGCGATGCGCTAGGCAAGCGTTTCTGAAAAACTGACGTTCAAAGCTTAACGAGCCTTTTGAATAACGTACGGAAGCGCCAACCGTCTAATAGCGATGTTTGTGCAGTCGACCAAGGCGATAGGTTAGAGGTTTGTGCATACTGCGTTTGAGACGCATAATTTTCTCTTTTATTCCAAATCTTCCTCCGAAATCTTGTATCGCTACGACGAATCCTGTTTCTTCGGAAACGAACAATAATAATAACGATAATCACTGTGGTAAATTCGTGACAAGGTACTTTATAATGAAGATATAAGAAGAATCATGATAAATTGGTCATTTATTTATAGAGTTATGATCTACCAAAAATGATGTAGTAAATGCTAGGATTACCGGTAGTATTGGTAGCGTTGGTAGAGAAGGAAACATAAATGAATGTATGAGAGAGAAACAAGGAGCCGACGTCTTTTCTTTGTTTGTTTTGGACATAATTAGAACCGCATATCGTTCAGTGTTAGTCCATTGTGTATTTTATATCCTTACAATATGTGAATTGCGTTTTGTAAGTCATAAAAATGAATTGATCGCGTGGCTTCCGCACTTTTATGTAACCAAAGCAATTACTTTTTGTGCACGTACAGTTTATAATTACTGTTGTTATTCTGTTCTTCATGGGACGTTCTGCAACACGATAAAAGACAAGAGTTTCCTGTTATTATTGAGAAGTGCGAAAGCTGTTTATGAATAACAGAAATATGATTTATATAAACTTGACGAAGTAGTGAAGCGATGTTTGACATGTTTTGTTTTGCGTTTTTTTAAATACCCTTTTTTGGGATGTTGCGTTTTCTAGTGCTACTTGATACATCTATGTTTCTTTTTTATTTTTGCTCCAGCTTCCCTCTGTTCCACGTTAAAAGTCAACAATATTTGAATAAAACCTCAAATAAACATTGACAATTTCAATTTTTGCTATAATACTGTTTGTTTTTAAGTAAAATAGGTTGCAAGGCCCTTTATACATCCTCACTCAGTTTCTAAACGGCTTACCGCTTCCGGTTTCTAGGACAATCTATTATAACACTAATCGCATGCGCAAACAAAACGATCGAAATGACGTAACGCCCGATAGGTATGCAACACATCTAACATACAAGTAACGCAGTTTTGATTTGAACTGGCCAAGGCTCCTAGGAAAACTGCCATAGTCTACACTTACTTACGATAGTCTACCGCAGGGCAAGGTAGTTTTACAACTCTGTTTATTTATCGATGTATTCATGCGCAGATGGCAGTGAAATTACACTGGGTCACACTTGCTTTGAGTAATGTACACGGCATTTGCGATACGCGCATAAATGTGACAGCAAATAAATGTTCGTTATACTCCGATTGTACCTCGCCAGGAATGTACCACTATCCGAAGAAAAATGATTCGCCGTAACGATTCAAGTATTTAGTGGGAGATCAGAGAAAAAATCACGTTACTTGAACGCAGTACGGCAGAATTGTGGACTGCCGTGTTAGCCGGTTGTGCTAACACCGTTACTCAATGGCAGGGGCTCCCACATAGTAAGCATCCCCTGGCTCGTAAGAATTTGAACTTCGATTTGTCGAAAACGCTTGGGAAGAGTATCGTGCTAGAGCAGCATTCGTTGCATAAGCGCTGAGCCACTGAGCGTAATCTTCGCGCAGCGCTTTGTCGCTACAGAGGCGAGCGAGATAAGATGTATTCTGGCGGCAGACAGATGCTGCATTTCCCAGTTTCTTTTCGTGAAGCGCCACACAATCCACAAACCCTCGGTGGCGGGCAAGTATTTCGTATTCCTGCGCACTGCTACTGTTTCAAAAGAAGCAGTACTTTTCTTGAAACTAAGCTCGATCGCGCTATCCTCTTCTCCTTCGTAATCTAGTTATTCCTTGTTACAACTTCTTATTTATTTATTTTTCCTATTCATGGCTGTCCTTACCGGGCACTATTCATTTCATGAACAGACAATGGAAATCGCGCGCGCGCCTGAAAAATTACTAACATAAGTGACATGCAAGGATTAAGACGAATATGTGCTATTTAATAAAGCAGTAGCAGACATTAGAGCACAAGTTATAGCTTTAAGTAAATAAAATTTTCGTAATTAAAATGGAAAGAAATTTAAGATAAAAATATGAAAAACATGTAAGTTGCGTAACATCCAAATTTTCTGTGTGGTTGTTTCAACCGTTACGACACGATAACTCCTACCGAACTGTATTCGAATCACGCGAACAAATAATGAATAAAAGAAATAATATTTGGATTTTCTGTTTATTTGTGGCTCACAAACATTCCACAATCCAAATATGAAATATCTGAAGTAATAAAGATACCGTAGATCTATTTGTACATCTATGTATCTATTTCAAAAAGGGCGAGTTTGTGAGACACTGAGGTGAGCAGAAATCGAATCCATTGACTGTTGATTTTAACTGATTTCGCTTATCAGTCTAGGCGAATGCCGCGCTGTTTCCCCGTCTTCGTCTCTGAAACACGACAAACGCACACCTACAATAATGACATACATCAAACATAGTTTACACGATTTGCGTTCAAATGCTGGATACTAATCTCCCCCTGTGGATAACTGACTGTTGCGAGGGAAGGAAGGATATTCTGTAGTAGATTTAAAGTAAAAATAACTGGTTTATCATGGGCGTGCGATTCCTCATCTTCGGTGGAGCCTGGCACATGCGGGACAAAGCAAGAAAGACACGTAGTTGTTTACAGGCCTAGATATAAGACATAATACTGTTTTTGACTAACAATTGAAGAGATGGGTCAAAGTCCTTGCTATTGGAGGTTCCCCTGTTCTCTAAATGGATGCCGGTATGGTTGCAATGAGCAGGCCATGGCCGTTTCCTTCCCGATTGATGCCCATCTGAGCCATATTTTCTGTTTCCAATGATCTCTATGTCGACGGGACGTTCAAATCTGCTCTTAAGGTAGCTCATTGCTGCACGTGGTGCTACAGCAGAGACTGTGGTTTTTCCTTCTTTCAGCTGATCGACTAACTCATCGTACTATTTAACGTGTAGTCTATGGATTAAAATAGGATTGGAAGGAAGGAAGAAAAATTAAAAGGTTAGCCAAACGATGATGACATCATTACATATGGAGCACTAGTTAAGATACAGTGGGAAATCTTACATGGCCATTCGCGCATCTGCCTGTAGTGATTTACGGCAATCACGGATAATTTGAACGAGAATGGCCAGGCGATAATTTGAACACAACTTCCTGAATTTAATATCTAGATTAGAAATATCTTCTCGCTCGATTTGCAATTAGAACTACGATGAGGCGTTTTAGATGGGATTCGGACCATGGACTTCATATATTTCTCGTCGATGGACTTGAATACCTTGGTAATTGTACGAAGAATCCGAGGACGGCATTCGTTAAGGTCTCGGCGGTACATGTTACTAACTTGATACTTAACCACCTGAATCACCAAGTTCATCTGTTATAAAAGAGAAAGAAGGTCGAGGGACGAGAACATTCCTTTGTCCGACGCTTTCTGAGAACGCAGGCATCAAAAATTACATCGGGACTTAATATTAGACGGACTATGGGTCGATGCTGATTTGCTACAGGTGTGATCGCAGCGGTGAGCGCTGGGCGACAGCTGTTTTATACCGACCCTCACCCACCCCTACCACTCCCCTCCACGGAGATAAGCATGAGATGGCGGGTATCTCGTGGTTTAACACAGCGCTTATCGTGCTAGCAATGCGACTGCTACGTTCTGGTAGAATATACAGCGTCACCACGATAGGTGAAGGAAACGTTTATCCTGTTTAGACGTGTGCAATCTTATGTGTACGTATATCTGGAAGGGCGCGTATAATAGTTACAATTGGTACCAGAGTGAAAACATTTGAAACATTCGCTGTATCAGTAAACATTTATACTTTCAGTTCACGTCTTTACTCAATCTTTAAATTGCATCGGCAGGTAGTTTTGTTTGTTTCTTAGGGTGTTGAGTATTATTCTAAATTATAGAATTATATGTGGCAAAATTTGGGACAATTTGTTTGAGAACTAATAGATAACAATGGTGAAGGCTGCATCATAATTATTGACACTATAGCAAAGAAGTTTAATTTTAATGAAAAAATTAGAAATGTGACCTGTTTCGTAATTTTCACAAAATTCATCACTGCTTGTTGAATAAAATAATTGCAATTTAAGGCCGTAGTAGAGGAATGGTTACAGCAATGATCGTTGTAATTATTATTCCTTCATGAAGTATAATTTGAAAGCAACGTGTTCTATTCGGAGGCATAGTTACTTGAAATAGCCACTTCAATTTAAAAAAAAAGTAACACACCTAACTCCTCACTTGTGTAACAAAGACGTTGCTTTCAATAAAAAAAATTACTACCTTCGTGGGCAAGGTTGTTGAAGTACGCTAGAGCAGAGACGCTCGGCCGGGAATTATCTGGTACGAATCCTGGCTATGGTAAACGTTTTCAGCGCCAGAATTTGACCAACGTGGGAAGTAGAGTTGTCATCGCGCAGGTGATCATCGGACTGAAAGCCAGTGGTTAGGTTAATTCCAGAACAGTTCTATGGGGAGAGGGTTGCCGGTGATCCGTCCGGCAAATGAGCATTTTAAGTTCTTCAGTCCCTAGCTGATTCAACACACGTGTCAGCTGCGCATACATCACAATACACGAGGGACACGTAACCCACAAAATTCGTGCCCACCTAAAAGTTTTGCTGCCGGCAACAAACTATAACAAAACAACGTAAATGTAATTAAAACTTTGACGTGAACATCCAGGAATTATTGTCGCCATGTTTCCTGTGTGAGGAAATGAACAGAACGAAGTGGGACAGGATGAAAAGGAAGATGTCGAATAAGTAAAAAGGGCGGAATAAAGAGTCAGATATCACACACTTGCACGGACTGAGAGTTTACCGGTCGAGGAGATTGACTGAGGCTTTGGTGCCCTTTTCCACGTGCGTATAGATGAATTTTAAGGGACTCCGTTTTTAATTTCCCTGCCGTTCTCTTGTTTCTGCTCAAAGGCGTACAAATTGGTATCTACTTTCAAAGAAATATTAGATGCACGTGAAAAGAGTACGCCGCCACTCCTGTCCTGCTCTGACTTTAGAGCAGCAGACACACAGGGTGTTCAAAAATATTCATCCGATTTCACAAGATTGTACCTTCTACTTGAATGAAAACGGAAACTAGGGCAAATTTTCGCTTTCGCAAAGGGCGACAAAGATTTTATTTTCAAAAGAACCATCCGATCTTACAAGAGTAAATCTTTTACATGTATGCACATACATACGAGTGATTCCTGTGAGCGACTAGCGAGTGAGCGATGAGCTAGCTTCACCAGGAGGTTCCCAGCGCCAACCAAATAAATCGGAAACTTACAACTGGCGCAGACCTCAGACAAGATGCGAAAAGTGGCAATTGACCCTAAATAATAAAAAGTGTGAGGCCATCCACATGAGTACTACACGGTACAGTCACATCAATGTGACCCCACCGCCTATGTTCGGCGCAAGCGTGCAATAACCACTCACAGACGGCAGGTGGCAGCACCAGCAGTGGAGGGTATGTAAAGCGCGTCGGTGGGAGTGGGGGGGGGGGGGGGGGACGCGGCAAACAGTGCAGTCGTTGTCGTAATGCGGAAACGAAGCGATTTATCTGACGTCCAAAATGGCATGATCATTGGCTTTCGGCCCAAGGATGGAATAATTTTAGAAACGGCTAAATCTGTAAACTTTTCGCGTACGACCGTGATTGAGGTATACCGTGCATTGCAAAACGGTGCTATCGAAAATCGGTGCCACGGCAAATGTGGTATACCACGGACCATAGATGACAGGGGTGAACGACTGCTGCAGAGATGTGTGTAGGCGAACAGACGTGCAACTGTTGGACAACTGACCGCCCAGATTAACCAAGGAGCTGCCAACAGTGTCTCCTCAACAACCGTTCAGCGTATGGGCCTCCGCAACACCTCACTGTTATTCATCGGGGACGTCCACTGAGTGGCGACAGGTGGTCTTTTCAGAAGATACGTTTTATGCTTCATAGGAATGAAAGCAAGCACCATGCAATAATCGTCGGAAGGGTCCAGGCTGGAGGAAGGACCGTTATGGTCTGGCGAATGTTTTCGTGGCATTCCTTGAGCGACTCGTCATTCTAGAAGGCACAATGGATCAACACATGTATGCATCTATCCTTGGGAACCACGTCCACCCCTACATGCTGTTTGTTTTCCTCGACACAATGGCGTCTACCACCAGGATAATACAACGTGTCACACAGCTCGCAGTGTACGTGCGTGGTTCAAGAGCACCGGGATGAGTGCACCGTACTCTCCTAGCCACCAAACTCGCCGGATTTAAAACCAACTGACAATCAGTGGGACCATCTCGAGCAGGCTGCTTGCTCCATGGATCCTCAACCGAGTGAATTAACGCAACTAGGCGCGACAACGGAGTCGGCATGGCTCCACATCCTTTAAGAACCTCACTGACTTTCTTCCTGCACGTCTCGCAGAGGGTCACGGTGCAAAAAGTGGTTATTCAGGCTTTCTAAAGGACGTCACATTAATGTGACTCAACAATGTAAAAGGATCCGTTAAAGTTCGGTTACACGATAAATTACACGAAGCTAAATGCTGTCATTTCAACTAAATACCTAGAAATTACAATTACGAACAATTAAAACTGAAACGCTTACGTAGATAATGTTGTGGGGAAGGCAAACCAAAACTACGTTTTGCTGACAGAACACGTAGAAGATGCAACAGGTCTACACTATACTTGTCCATTCTCTGCTAGAGTACTGCTGTGCAATATGGGATCCTTAGCAGAGTGGATTGACGGAGGACAGCGAAAAAGTTCAAAGAAGAGCAGCTCGTTATGTAGTATAGTGGAACAGTCCGCCGCAATAGCTAAGTCGCCAGCACGGCAGAATGCCATGCGAAGGGTCCGGGTTCGATTCCCGGAGGGTCGGAGATTTTCTCCGCTCAGGTACTGGGTATTGTGTTTTTTCATCCTCATCAGCACGCTAGTCGCCGAACTGGCGTCAACTAAAAAGACTTGCATCATGTTACCAGTCTACCAGACGGGAGACCGTAGGCATACGCATATTTCATCGTGAAATAGGAGAGAGAGTGTCACGGCCGTGATACGCGAGTTCAGGTGGCAGTCATTAACACTTTGCATGAGACTGTCGTAACATCACGGCGCTTGCGGAAAATGGAAATGTGCAGCGGACGTAATATTACGTCACACCAGTTACGATGATTTTCCGCGGTGCCAAACGTAAATTTACGGCTCCCTCAAACGTCTATCAGTTCTGCAGGCTTCGTAGTTTCCGCTACATTGTAATAGCTGTATCACTGGAAAAATTCGTCGTTTTTGAAACCTTCGTTATCTTATCTCGTTTCGTTGCCGTTAGCTAACGTTCAAGTTCTCTCTGTGTGCCTTTTTGTTTAAAATGTGGAGTGAAGAGCAGAAACGTCTGGAGCAAATGATTTACAAAGTTCCTGAAGAACCTGCAGATGATGAGAACCAAGTATTTGATGATGGTTCAGATTACAATTTTATCGTATTATTTTCGTAGACTGTGTTATTATGAAGGATTTTCCTGCGGGTAAATTAGGAAATCACTCCGAGCATATGATTCTACTGAGTGTACTGCTGCCGTTCGGTGTGGCCGAGCGGCTGTAGGCGCTTCTGTCTGGAACCGCGCGACCGCTACGGTTGCAGGTTCGAATCCTGCCTCGGGCATGGATGTGTGTGATGTCCTTAGGTTAGTTAGGTTTAAGTAGTTCTAAGTTCTAGGGGACTGATGACCTCAGATGTTAAGTCCCATAGTGCTCAGAGCCATTTGAACCATTTGAGTGTACTGCTGGACTGTGTATCTCCCCATTTTTCAATTTGTATCGAACTATATTCCACTTTGAACGCTAAATTTTGCTTTGTTCTTGTGTTGTGTGTGTTTATTTACATTCAAATAGGCTGTAAAAGAAATTTAAACAGAAAGATCACACGTTTGCTTACGATGGTATGAATCTGAATACCAGAACGCCTTTTCACTTTCTCCTGCGATAATTACTAAAAATTGAAGTTTCATCTATCGATTCAGATTTAACACTAGCAATGCCTGAATATGTATATCAAAAATAGAAAGTGCAACTCCATATTTGTAGTCATGTAGATGTGGTAGAAGGTAAAGTTTTACTTTAGATGCGTAAGTTAAAGTCCACCTCAAGTTGATATATAAATTCATTTTCAAGATGTAGTTTTGTGAAATCGGACTTTTTTTTCTTTTTAAACTGCCTGTAAATTATGATGAAGCGTCTGCTAAGGAGTATTAGACACCAATAACACAATAAATAACGTTCAATACATTGCAGAAATGAAGAGACATTGAAAGGATATTAACGTATTAGTGGAAATACGTCAGAAATCCAGTTTGTCTCAGAGATGGAAATATCTGAAGTATAAGGCCAGCAGACAGGCAGTGATCGTTCTCCATTACACAGCAAGCTTATCTTCTGACGGCGTCTTCCATAACAAATTCTTACCTGTTGCTAACCACTCTAAACCTCCACAGCACGTTATTTGCACAGTTCTGGAGTAATAGATGTCAATCGAATCATTTTGAGATTCAGTTATTAATCGAGTTTACATCCCCTATGAAGTGTTATTTTAACGAATTGCAATACCTCACGCGTAGGGAACACAAGGCAATGCGTATTGTTCGTCGTTAGCGACACAGTCAGCACTCAACGAAAGAAACGATTTCTTCTCAGATTTTAGTACAAATAAGGAAATTATGTGTGTTCCTACAGTGTATACAGTAACTGCGATTTCTAATTGTAAGTGATACCAATTTTATTTCTGCGTAGTGTTTCTCTCTCACTCTTTTTATTTTTTGTTTTTTGTTTTTTTTTATGATTGTCGTTGCACATTTCAATGAATGGAATTTTTTCCATTACGAATATGAAACATTTCGTGTTACGCGCATTTCCACGTGTTGCGTGGGTATTCTCAGTGCAATAGAATCACAGAGGACATTGATATAACCAATGAATTATTCTTAACGAGTCATTAACAGCCAATTCTAATTACGTTGTGAATATTCGTCGATATAGTTGAGATTTATCCTATATGAAGGTCATGAACGACAAAGCGCCTCTTTCAGTCCAAGAACAATATCATCATGGGGATGTGAGATTTGACGTAAAATAAAGCGAACTCATTGACAACGAAAAGACACTGGCGGCTTTATGTTGCCGAGTCGACTGATTTGCATCGACAGGTGCCACTGGCGTCGGCGGAAGGGAGACAATGTAGAAATTATTTTGCACAGATCAGCCGAAGTATTTCACCCGAAACGATTTTCGTTTTTTATCCAAATTTTATAAAAAGAAGCAAGAATTTAAGTTCTATAATTTAAACTCGTTAAATTAGATAATATGTCCTTTGAATACGAAATTCCTTTGCAAGCTTTGGCTAAATTTTAATACCCATTCTCGAAGCATTTGTTCTATGCTCAATCAACAGGTGCCAACTTCAGTTTCTCGTTCAGGAGCACACGAGGCCGCAAGGGCACACTAGCCCCTGCCTGAAATCTGCGGCTTTATATTTTTTGTTTTTACTAGAAAATTCTCTCACATGTCTCACGATTGTCTGCTAATTTACAAAATTTATTTCTTTTGCAGGCTTCTAAAACTCAGAAAAATTAGAAGGATGAAAGCGAAACTAAGTTATTTCTTCTTCCACCTGTAGTAACGAGGAAAAACCTGTTGACTACCGAACATGTAGAAAGGAGTCATAAGCACGGTAAGTAAATCGTACACTGAATTGGTATGGAGAGAAGTTGTTTTTAATTTACAAATAACAAAATTGTAGATATATTATGTGTGCCTCATTCAAAGAAGCGCCACTGGCGACGGTTCGTAAATAAAAGAGAAACGCGCTCGTTGTAAAGCTCTCTTCTTAGAAGACGGAAGAAACATGTAGATATGTTGTGTGTGCTTCATTCAAAGAAGCGCCACTGGCGACGGTTCGTAAATAAAAGAGAAACGCGCCCGTTGTAAAGCTCTCTTCTTAGAAGACGAAAGAAACAAATAATAGTCGATAATTAACAGCAACTGTGGAAGATGGCCATCGAAAGAAACGTGGATTAGTACTGAGACAGAGGTGCAGTGGGAAGGAAGAGAGAGACTCACCGCAACCGGAGTCGGAGCGAAGCGGAGCGTAACTGGCGGGAAGGCGTCGGAGGCGGCGTCGGCGGGAGTGGGCCAGCCCATTGAGGAGCACGTGGCACTGAGCGCCAGAGCCAGGCCGGAGCGGGGAGCCGGCTCGCCGTTCGCGCCTGCGCCGGCCGCGCTTCCCCGCCACCCCACACCCACGTGCCCGCCAATACCCCACTTCCGGTACTCGCCTCAGACAAACCTTGTTAAAATGACGCGCCGACTTCCCTATCACCGGTGCCGCCGCTCTCGTTTGGGCTACCGCGTTCGTCTCGACGCCGTCGGATTAAAAAATATCGTCGTATAGGTTCGCGGAAAGAGTTGGAAAAAAAATTTGCACTCGGCGCGATGAGTAATGTGGTGTCCAGACCACTCGTCTTATTTAGGATGCCTAGGAAGCTGTTTTCTCGGATAGCTAGACAACATTCGAGCAAATCTTATTAATGGAGTGTATTACAGTAAATTGAATTGACAATACAAGCGACTGGCTACTTGCAAATAATCAATGTCCATCGATGTATATAATTTCCATGCAAGCAAATCACTCGAGTTCATGTCACTGCTATAGAGTTTATATCACTGCTCGTCTTCTATTCCGGCTCTTCTAGTGCGTCTTCTAGGGCGGCCGAGGCTTGCTGGAGCGGCGCTTACGTTCTCTTCGTATAGGTGCCGCTCCTGTTGTGGTGTCGTCCTAGTCTGCGTTCTATTGGCTGACGTCCTCTCACAGCCTTCTCTGCTGTCTCGTTCAGGCCGATGTGCCGGCACTTGATGTTACTCCGGAACAAATAACATCTCTTTAAATACGGATAACTGAAAATATTAAGTGTAACTGGGGCTGCGCGTTGGAATCAGGATCGAGAATTCTCAGTTGAGCATTGACCGCTACTCGAAAAATCGCGTGATATTTCACTCGCGCGGCGCGAATGAAGAGATACGCTACAAATAACAAACTAGCCGCGACAATACCTGAAATTTGAAAATTTTGTGAATCACAGGAGAGAACAGCATTAAATCCTACCGTACAATCTCCTTTTGTATTTGAACAAATTTGCAATAAGCGTCCCCATAAGATAGGGACACAAACATTTACGGTGATTTTTAAATAAGGCTAAAAGTCAAAGGCGGAAATATTGACTCCTTTGTTTCTCGGCCTCTTTTTTTCCGCAGTTGCACATATACAAGTTGTAAATGTTAATTGCTATCTTTTGCAAGTGTAATAAATCTTAATAAGACTAGAAGCGTTTCGCTTTATTCTAAAGCATGTTCAGTAGTCACGTTTTTTCTTAGATGTCGTTTACTGCATTCGTCTTCGTTTTCCACGTGTAAGGGTTGAATTTTTGCACACACCTATTTCACTGCACTAAATGTATTCACATTTTCGCTTTGGGAAGTGAGCGAGAGGGTAGTGATACTTTCCAACACAGAAACGTGAATATATTTAGTACAGTGAAAACGTTGGCTGTGCGGAAAAATTCGACCTATACACGTGCAAGACGAAGGATGCAGTAAACAACAACAAAGAAAAAATGCAACCACTGAAGAGGCTTTAGAATAAAGCGAAACGCATCTGGTCTTATTAAGATTTATTACAGTTGCAAAAGATAGCAATTAACATTTACAACTTGTATATGTGCAACTGCGGAAAAAAAGAGGCCGAGAAACAAAGGAGTCAATATTTCCGCCTTTGACTTACAAACTGAAAATGTTGTCTTCCAAAAAAATATTTTTTGACTTGGAGCCCAGTAAAATACTTTTTCTCACATTTGTTGTTTCATCACCTTCGCCTCATATGGACAGCCGAAAGGTTGTCAGAGGTACAATAATCTGTTCATCAGCCGAGAGCTATCACAGTATAAACAAAGGCAAAAAGTTGATTAAAAGTTGAAAAGTTTGCAGGATGGTTTAAAATCTATAAAAAGGATGATACTTTTGTTGGTGTTTACATAAAACATTAAAACTGTTCATTTTCTTTGTTGTTTAAATTAAAATTGAAGGACTAAAGGATAAAGACAAAAATTTTCTTGAGACTGGATTGCATTAGGAAGTTTGTGCACCACGATCACACAAGAAGTATTGCAAACAAGGGAACTTTATTAATTCTCGCATAAATTTGAAACCGTTTTTTATTATTATTGCATATCGATTTCAATTACAGAGTGATTGTCTTCCGCGCAAGGCTAAGTCCTGTGTACTCTTATATTCATGCACAAAATGTAACTTCAAACTAAGGTGTTTATCGTGAAGAACCTACCAAGTAGCAGGTAAGATTAAGTTTGAATCTTAGCTGCTAGTTGGCATGTTCTTCACGATAAAAACCTTTGTTTGAAGTTACATTTTGTTACATATGAGCCCACATAACTTAGTATTGCACTGAATGTGATCACTATGTCAATGAAATCGGTATGTAATGTAACTGAAATCAATATGTAATAATAATAATAATAAAACAGTTTCAAATTTGTACGACCAGTGCTGAAGTTTCCCTCGTTTGAAAAACAAAAATATACAGGATGTCCCAGAAGGAATGGTCAGTATTCAGGGACATTACAGGAATGGCCATTCGAAGCCAAAAAGTCTATTAAACGTGGGCTTTCACTAAAAATCTGAAGAGCGTGCACTGGGAGAAAAGAAGATATGGGAAGAAGAAAATGTGTTCCATAGGGCTGAAGGGAATGGGTAAAAAACGTTCGTGGTCACGTTGATAATAGCTACGGGCTATGGAGATTAAAGTAAGTGTTGGTGTGAATAGTGTAAAGGTGAGGAGGAGACTGCTGGGTGGCCAGGGCCTGCTATGAAAAGGAGAATGGATGGGAAGATGGAGAAAGGCTCAAATGGCTCCGAGCACTATGCGGCTCAACTTCTGAGGTCATCAGTCGCCTAGAACTTAGAACTAATTAAACCGAACTAACCTAAGGACATCACACACATCCATGCCCGAGGCAGGATTTGAACCTGCGACCGTAGCGGTCACGCGGTTCCAGACTGAAGCGCCTTTAACCGAACGGCCACACCGGCCGGCGGAAGATGGAGAAAGAACAGAAAAAAGAACAGAAAGGGGGAACCCTGCGCTAGTTGGAGAGGAGCTATAGTTGGTAGGCTGGATAATACTTCATTTGGTCATCAGAGGCTATAATAATTTACCAAGTGGGTTACAGATCAGCATTTCGGTACCTGTTTATATATTGAATGGTGATTGCGATCTTTTATTTATTAGTTGCTGTCGGTATACGTGATCTGAAGATATTGCAGTTCATGTTTCAAAGTTATTTCGATTATTAAACCCGATAGAATGTTAATAACCCTAAGACACGGCACACAGAGACGAAAGACGGAAGCCGCTAGATTGCGGGGCAACCGAAAGCTCGATTATGCTATAAACTGCTCGAGTCGTGCTCAAACACAGCACTACCTATAACAAAGAGAAAGAACCCGAGAGTAGCTGTTTGCAAGATTAGCGGTGAACAGCTCGAGCACGTCGCGTCATATAATTACTTACGGGTGGTACCAGGAAGCGATGTGAAATGATCACTTAAAATCAGTATTAGTAAAGACGAATGGAAGACAGATTCCTTGGAAGGGTTCTGGGAAAATGTAATGATCTGTAAAGGAAAGTGCATACAAGACGCTAGTGCGACCAGTTGGCTCTAAGCACTATGGAACTTAATATCTGAGGTCATCAGTCCCCTAGACTTAGAACTACTTAAACCTAATTAACCTAAGGACATCACACACATCCATACCCGAGGCAGGACTCCAACCTGTGACCGTAGCAGCAGCGCGGTTCCGGACTGAAGCGCCTAAAACCGCTCTGCCACAGCTGTCGGCACGACCAATTCTAAAGTATTGCTTCAATGTTTGGAGGGAGCCCTTACAAAGCAGGCATCACATCAGACATCGACGCGCTGCTAGGACCGTCACATGTCGGTACAGCCCATATCAAAGTGTAACAGAAATACTCAAGGTAGTTTGGGGGAAAGACGATGAGAGAAGCTGCATTCTAAGAAGTCTGGGAGACCATTTGTTGCCACCATCGTATGTCTCGCATAATAATCATGATAATAAAATAAAGAGAGACTGGGTGCGTGCGAATGCATATAGACTCTCTTTTCCACCTCGCTCGGTACGCGAATGGAGTAAAAACGAAAAAGCCCTCCGTCTTCAGGCCACGAGTGGCCTACGGGACCAAACCGACCGCCGTGTCATCCTCCGTGGAGGATGCGGATATGAGGGGTGTGGGGTCAGCACACCGCTCTCCCGGCCGTTATGATGGTATTATTGACCGAAGCCGCTACTATTCGGTCGAGTAGCTTCTCAATTGGCATCACGAGGCTGATTGCAACCCGAAAAATGGTAACAGCGCATGGCGGCCTGGATGGTCACCCATCCAAGTGCCGACCACGCCCGACAGCGCTTAACTTCGGTGATTTCGCGGGAAACAGTGTAACCACTGCGGCAAGGCCGTTGCCACGCGAATGGAGTAGGAAAAGAAATTGATAATATTGGCAGGATGTACCCTCCGTCACTGTTCAGTGATTTGTTGATTATATATGTAGATTGATTGTTGGACGTTATTCTTGTCAGAAGTGATCAAAATTTTCCCTTATTTTTTCATAATATAAAGAACGTTTTACACTAGCCTCTACTCGTAGTGGATACGCACCACTTGCCAGCGTGTAAATCGGCCGCCAATGGGTCGGTGGCGTCGTGATAAAATGACTGTGCCAATAGTAGAATTTTGAATTCCTGAGTAGCCTGAAGAGTGCAGAAACAGGGAATGGTATCATCATCTGCTAACAACGGAACAGAACCTATACTCGCTTCGCCCACTCGTGTTATATTAATGCATTTTCTTGTGTCTTCTTAAGCTTTTTTTGATTGCTTTGTTTTCGTGGCGCACTGTTAAAGAAGCACGACGACTTGATATTTTTCCTTCGAGTTTCCTCCAACAAGAGAAATCAAATCTCTGAAAGAAAAAACTTCTTTAGGTTTTGCAATATCTGGACAGAGAAAAGGCTACACAGTGCACAGATATCGACGTAAGTAGATGAAAAACTTTTTTTAAAAATGAAAACAGTTCAAACAATGAAAAGGCAGCTCTAGTGAAGTAGGAATTCCTTCTAGATGGTATTTGGCACTAATAAAGAAAACAAGATACAAACTATAAAGTAAGATGCGGCTTCCAGATACTCTTTGATGTGTTTCCATGTGAACATTTTCTGTAGTAAATAAATGTCACTGATATGAAATGTATGGGCGACACTCTTCCTATTCTTCCTGTTCTCAGCAGTCCGCCCCTGGTAACTGAGTTGGTAACTGAGTGGTCAGCGCGATGGAATGTCATACCTAACGGCCCGGGTTCGCTTCCCAGCTGGGTCGGAGATTTTCTCCGCTCAGGGACTGGGCGTTGTGTTGTCCTTATCATCATCATTTCATACCCATTGACACGCAAGTCGCCGAAAAGGCGTCAACTCCAAAGACTCGCACCAGGCGAACGGTCTACCCGACGGGAGGCCCTAGCCACACGGCATTTATTTATTTAGTTCTCAGCAGTCTAGAGAAGTTGTCATACAACCTAATTCAGGAACATCCATTATGATTTTTCATTGCTAATTAACAAACTCTATTACCACTGCTAGTTTCTTACTACTGTTACTAAATTTCGACTTTTTGCAACAAAGACGATCCCTCAGAAACCTTACTTTCACCGTTCACGTGCCTAACTGCACCCAAGACAGTACTCACAACACACGCGGTTTTGAAAACTAAAACGGGCATTCTTGACAAACTAGTCTCAGTAAGGCGATTTAGAGTCAGAGGCGAGCATTCCAGGTGTGCGAAACAAGCGTCCTTACCCACAACCCCAACTATTTAAATTTTCCTTCGCATTTCTTTCATCCAGTTTGTTCAGATAGCTTACGCTATCAGAAGTGCCGTCGGATACTGTGGAAGGTTTGTGACATCCACACCACGTTATAAAAGATACGGATTTGCGAGTGGTGCGCACGCGCAAGAGGTACCTCGCGCAGGCAACTGCAGTATAAACGCAGCTGCGTTTGAGAAATTTGTTCGAATCCTGCCTCGGGCATGGATGTGTGTGATGTCCTTAGGTTAGTTAGGTTTAAGTAGTTCTAAGTTCTAGGGGACTGATGATCTCAGATGATAAGTCCCATAGTGCTCAGAGCCATTTTTCCTGCTACAGACAAAATATTTTCTAAAATGAAGCGACCTCGGATTACTCTAGTGCGACTTTCAGTTTAACAACATGTATTAACAAGCATAGCACAACGCGAAGAATAACCAGTAGTACTCTAAAAGCGACTGAGTAGCGCTGCTCCACGGCGGTAGCAGATAGCGCGGCGCGGGCTGCCACAAGACAAGGGGTCAGTATACATATGGACGATTAAACTGCGGGAAACACTTTGGAAGTGATATTGCACCGGGCTGTATTAGTACTGTGGCTTCATGGCTTGGTCTTAAACAGCCTCTACTGCAGTCGATAACAAGAGAAACATTTGCTCGCCACGCCTTCCTTGGCTGACTCGCCCCCTTACTTCATGTGTCGTATGCCGACCCGCGTCGTGCTATCGGCTACGGACATGGAGCGGCGCTACTCAGGCGTTGTTGTCATAGTAGATATTCTTGACGTTTTTCTTTCTTTGTTAATGCATATTTTTAAACAGAGTGTTGCACTACACTAAATGAGGGCGAGTCTATCGAATATCACATAACACTTTAAAAAATTTTGCTTCTGAAACACTGACGATTTCCTTGGACACTCGATGAGCACTGTTTGTTGGGCCCGACTTGATGACACATTGCAGCAGTGAAATTTCATACATCTAGCGAAAAACAGAAGAAATGCTCCTGATGAGTATTAAAAGTATAAAGCAGAAAAGGGCGGCGATATTTCAGAGAACAGAGTATTTTACCTGCATTTTAGAAGTGATTTACAGAAAACCTCGAATTGAATTTAGGACAAAAACTGTGAGCAAGTTATCACAAAAAAGAAGGTAAGCCAAATATATATTCCCCTTTTACAGATATAATTCAGTTTGTAACGGTTCCTTACACATACTTCATCTCCAAACTCCAAAGTTCTATAGAGCTAAAGATGGACTTTGAACGTTATATATCCGGCGATGACTCTGAGATCTGAGCTGCAGAAGACCCGGGTTGGAATATGTCGAATCAAATTCCTAACTCGAATTGATGCTATCTACCACATTTATACAGAATAAAATTTCAGCGTTCCTGAAGATGCGATAAAACGATAGTGACAACGCTGATCTGAATCGTGAAATATTACAAGGCGCATAGCTGAACCAAACGAATTTCACATACTATCGGAGGCGAGTGCCACTTCCCACAACCTTCAGTTAACTTTTTCAATTAAATTTTTGCAAGAGGAAAATACTGTCCACTTTTATATCATAGTGGCAGAGCTATTTAAAAAATTAGAGAGATGTATCTTGTGACCTTCCTCCTACACATTTTTTAAAGATACAGTAACGGCTTGTAATATTTGCTACCGGTTCCTACAGGCTGTGGGAAGTTACGTATTGAACGACTTCATGGAAGGGAGCTCTGGTTCTAGCATAGCTTAAGGCACGCCCAATAACATTGTATCTCTGACTCACGTGGGTTAATGGACGTCCCGGAAACACAGAGGGTAAGTGAACGATTAAATAAAAGTCAATTTGAAAGGGTATTTTTCGTCGGCCTCAGTAGCTGGGCGATCAGCGCGGAGGATGGTGAAACACAGGAGGCTGGGTTCGATACCCGGCCGGGTCGGAGATTTTCTCCGCTCGAGGTGTGGACGTTGTGTTGCATTAAGTTCGTATTGTCGTAACTGACATTCCAGTGTTGAGATGACTGCCTGGAAACGACCCGAAAACCAATGAACTGTATTTGAGGGTGAGAAGTGCTTTCCATGAAATTAGTTTAACCTATGAATTCAACGTATTTTGTTACGTACGCTGCCTCAAATTATTTGCAACGTCAAACTTTTTTCTCACAATTAAAGAATATTTGCAAACTGATTGTACGTGATCTCCATTAAGAAGGCAAGCGTTGCTCACTCCGAAGTGATTTAGGTAAATGGCGGCTCATCTCGTTTAATACCGTGGAAATATAGTATCCTCCGAACAGCACTCTGGCCGAGTTAGGCCACTAGGTTTACGGTAATAAAAAGTACCAAAACTCAATACATACGCTTTAAAAACTTGTGTTCAAAAATTTCACCTAAGTAAGAAGTAATGATGTCGACTGTTATTTGATTTTCCTGTAATTTTAGTGAATACATTACTACACGCGTTTCTTTTTTCATTACGAAGTGTCATCTGTATTTGCGACAGAAACAAAAATTAATAACTGATATAACAGCCACTGCGGAAAATGGCCATACAAACAAACATATTAATAAATTATTTCTTTTTGTTTACCCATATATGTTTCACCAAAGCTCTTTTTTTAAATGTTTGGCAACACTCACTGAAATTATACGCTGTTTATAATGACATCCAAAATGCATTTTATTATACTGCAACAAAGTAAGTAATTACGACATTCCAATGCCTGTGTTGTTCAGAAGTATGATGTAATGCTCCTTCGGACATGCATGCATGGCCGAAAGAACAGGCACTATGGCGACTAGAGCCGTTATGAAATATATTAACTGTATTCACAGTTACGAATATGCATACATGTCCGAAGGAACATCACTTCTGAACAACACAGGCACTGCAATATCGTATTTATCCGCAAACACCGGGCAAGCGACTTTCAATTAAAATGTGTCGCCTGTAAAGAAAGATACATAATGGATGTACGAGTGCAGGTTGTAGACACATTGATAATGAACATATGGAATTTTGAGTCTGGCCGTTAAGCGTCACGGATAGCTTAATAGTAAGGTGACTGCCCGCGGCAAGCTAGAAATCCTGGTTAGAGTCCTGGTCCGGCAGAAATTTTCATTGTCGTCATTCTATTATACAGCTGATGGCTGTCCACGTTAACAACAGCTAATACTCTTCGAATAAATTATTCTTAATTCATACACATTTTGTTTTAATTTAAAAAGAATCTTCAGCGAGAATACTGAAATATTTCATTATTGTCTTACAAATACAGTTTTCATTTGTGTAGCCACAGTGTTCGTAGCTGTTTTACAGTTATTATAGGTATTTAAAATCCGTCCTCGCAACTGTAAGAAAATGCATATTTATTTTACCATAAGCGTTTCGTTTTATTCATTTAAAACATGGTCAGTGGCGTGGAATGAAACATATTAAAAACTTTGCTTTGTTCTAATGTCTAAAAAGAAAGTTTCAAAGGAAATTTGAGCGTGATTTTTACTTAGAGTATCGTCGTATAATTATTTCTTCTTGGACCCGGAAGCAGCCTGTCTAGGATTACCTGCAACATGTGCATTAAGAGGACAGCCAGATGTAAACGGAAAGCAGACGAAAATGTTTAAAGTGAAAATCGAACATCGAATGATGCAGTGGCGCATGTTTCGATTTGCACCGAACGAACTGCAAAAAGATATGGCACTTCAGAGTAGCGGGGATGCGTTGCCCAGCCCGGAAGCACCGAGCAGACGCGGAAACGCCAAGTGAAGGAGTTGGAGGCACGTGGCGCTATTGAGCTCCGTTTCCAGCTGACCGCCCGCGCTGCCCAGCTGCCTCCGCTTGATAAGGCCGTCTCGCTTTGTGCCGCTGTGCGCAATTCTCTGAACGATGCGCTGCGTTCCACGAATTTCTCCACAGCTTCCAAAAGGATGCACGGAGTAGCGACCACCGCTTTCCTTAACGACGTATCAGAATTATGCACTGATTTCATTCATCTTCTTCAGTCTCTCTACTCTCGCTAAAACAAGAAAATTATACAAGGTGAATCATCTAAAACTTGCACCGCAGATATTGCGGAAATGGAAAGTGCTATTGACGAGCGCTTTTTAAAGAATGGATTGATAGTCAGGGTCTCGTTCTGTTAGCCAATAAACAGATTGAACAATACTTAGAAAGTGTACGTTTTGTGCAGACATACACTTTTTATATGCAACAATGGCTATTGGCATTAACGAACTAAAACCAGGGCCTATTAGAATGTCAGTTATGATTGTTGCAGGATTCTAGTGCGAGTCGTTTACGAAATATCGTATTCTGAAAAGTTCCCTCACCTACACTTGAGAGGTGGCATGAGCCCCCTCTCATATTTCTATCTTACGATTTTCCTCTCTAATTGCATGAAGTGAAAAGTCGCTATTCCTTCACACGCGGACTTCCCACGCAGCGTCTCTCGTCACCCGGGTGGTCCGGTGACAGGCGGGCTCTGCTGATCTGGAAAGCGTTAAGCCGACGGGTGTGAGGAAGTCGAGTGAATGCTTTGCAGACGCCGAAATTGTCAAAAGACACGCCCGGAGGGGTCTGAAGTAACGGCTGGGCTAGAGGTTCCGTTACTTCGCAAAAACTTAGCGAAAACACTATCTGGCGGGCTACCAGCGAGGCGTGGGAATGACTTGCGTACCCAGGCAATTGTGGCGGGAAAATTCCCGCGCTTTCTGCAAAATAGTAACTGTGATTGGCTTGCTCAGGGCATAGCTCCGTGACGTAGCAAAATCAGCGCAGAAATTGGCGCCAAGAATCTCCATTGGTGGAATGGTAGTGCTCCGGCAATAGAGTGGAATTCTCCGCCAGTTTTCGAGTTGCTGATTGGAACGTTTAACCACGGCCACTGTCGTGGGGGCGGGAATGTTGTGTGTTCGGCCTGTACGGGTGCTGTAGGTAGTCGGCTCTCGCCTTTCGGTCGAGGACGTCGAAGCAACCAGCCATCGCCTCCGGTACGCCAGATCGTGTTCTGGCAGTTAAGAAGACAGTTTGGTAATGTATGTCCGCAGCACCGGCAGACAGGGATTTTCCTAGGTGATAATCAGAGCTCAGCAGAGCGCGCCTGTTCGTCTTTTTCTAACTTTGTTCTGTCTTGAGTAGCAGCAATTAATGTTGGGTTAGCTGTGTGTCTCTCTTAAGATTTGAGTGGCAAGGAATTGGCTCCACATACCGCTTCGTCTTAAACCTCGCAATCTAGTTTAGGGACAACTTCACCTTCATAGCGTTTGTTTGAGTATCCAATTTGAGCCAATTTGATGTATTATAAATGTTTCATGTGTTTTTGTTTATTATTTTGTGTTTAGTCTTAATAAATCATTTTGTTATTTTGGACAGAACTTTCATTCTGTTAATCGGTAGAGCAACCCATCATTTCTCACTACGTTAATGAAACCTTCCTTTATTCAACTTATTTATCAAATTAAATTATTGCAGGTGCCAAACTCTTTTCTACTCCACTTTCAGGGTTGATTACAGTCAGTTCGCGTATATTTTTTAATCCATGTGCAACAGCAAAAGGTGGAGTTAGAATAGGGGGGGGCTTAGAGCATCATTTATATATGGAGATTCTAGAAGAATTTAGTGTTAAATACACTGCTTGCCCCGGAACCTCGCACACTTGCTTGTGGTATTCAACCTGCGTAATTGCTAGGTACGATATTGTTATGTTTGCTTACAGTATGCTTGTGTGTTCCTTGAGTGCACTGCGACTTGCTAGGCAGTTCGTGTGTGAAATTCACTAATGAAGAAAAAGCCAATATCTCGTAATCCATGGAGAGTATAGGAAGAATGCAGTGTGTTCTTGTACGGTGTATATGGCTCGATATCCCGGTGCATACGGCACGATAACCCAACAGACGTCAACCATCTTAGCAATTATTTATCAACCTCTTCAACTAGTCACGTGAAAGTCGTTGTGTAACACCTAGACAACACAGCCGAAAAAAATAAATGACGACAGAAGAGGGAGAAATTAATGTTTTTCCTGCTGTTGCAGTTGATCCACACGTTAGCTCCTGCGCACTCGCACGACTAAGTGGCGTGATTCAGGCAAGTGTCCTACGCATATTCCATCGACATAGGTTCCATGCGTATCACATCTCTCTCGACCACTAGCTACGTGGAAACGATTATGAGAATAGTGTTAACTTCTGTACTTGGGCATTACGACAGGGTACTCCAGATGTTTCTTGTTTAGTGATGAAGCTGCCACATTTACCAATACTGGCCAGCTAAATCTCCGAAACATGCACTATTGTCCTGTTGTCAATCGCCGTTGGCTTTGTCAGATGGAACGTCAGCGCCTGTTGTTGTTGTTGTGGTCTTCAGTCCTGAGACTGGTTTGATGCAGTTCTCCATGCTAATCTATCCTGTGCAAGCTCCTTCATCTCCCAGTACCTACTGCAACCTACATCCTTCTGAATCTGCTTAGTGTATTCATCTCTTGGTCTCACTCTACGATTTTTACCCTCCACGCTGCCCTCCAATGCTAAATTTGTGATCCCTTGATGCCTCAGGAAGTGTCCTACCAGCCGATCCCTTCTTCTAGTCACGTTGTGCCACAAACTTCTCTTCTCCCCAATCCTATTCAATACCTCCTCATTAGTTACGTGACCTACCCACCTAATCTTCAACATTCTTCTGTATTACCACATTTCGAAAGCTTCTATTCTCTTCTTGTCCAAACTATTTATTGTCCATGTTTCACTTCCATACATGGCTACACTCCATACAAATACTTTCAGAAACGACTTCCTGACACTTAAATCTATACTCGATGTTAACAAATTTCTCTTCTTCAGAAACACTTTCCTTGCCATTGCCAGTCTACATTTTATATCCTCTCTACTTCGACCATCATCAGTTATTTTGCTCCCCAAATAGCAAAACTCCTTCACTACTTTAAGTGTCTCATTTCCTAATCTAATTCCCTCAGCATCACCCGACTTAATTCGACTACATTCCATTATCCTTGTTTTTTTTTTGTTGATGTTCATCTTATATCCTCCTTTCAAGACACTGTCAATTCCGTTCAACTGTTCTTCCAATTCCTTTGCTGTCTCTGACAGAATTACAATGTCATCGGCGAACCTCAAAGTTTTTATTTTTTCTCTCTGGATTTTAATACCTACTCCAAATTTTTCTTTTGTTTCCTTTACTGCTTGCTCAATATACAGATTGAATAACATCGGGGAGAGGCTACAACCCTGTCTCACACCTTTCCCAACCACTGCTTCCCTTTCATGCCCCTCGACTCTTATAACTGCCATCTGGTTTCTGTACAAATTGTAAATAGCCTTTCGCTCCCTGTATTTTGCCCCTGCCACCTTTAGAATTTGAAAGAGAGTATTCCAGTCAACATTGTCAAAAGCTTTCTCTAAGTCTACAAATGCGTCTATGGAGTGTAAAAGTGTGATGAGCGAGAGTGAATCATCATCTCACAGGCCTGCTTTTCATAGACGGAACACTGAAAGACGCTGTCTGCATGGACATACCAACAACACACGATGATGTGCAACGACGTATTACTGCAGCCTGCTCAGACATCTCCGCTGAAATGCTAGTTCGTGTGCAGCAGTTGTTCCATACCAGACTGGAAGCGTGTATTGCCGCTGCCGGTGGTCATACTGAACACAACCTGTGATGGTCGATTGTCTCGTTACTGATGAGAATCTACATAACTAGTGTATACAACTGTGTAGTTCTGTAGTGTGTACTACCACAGGTAGTGTAGAAGTGTCGGTGTGTGAACTTCCCGAATTATGATACCTCGTAAGCGATTCGCTCTAGAATCATGCAAAAAACACAACTGGCATTCTAATTTATCCTAATTTTAGGTTGTTATTGTCAATGGACATTGCTCCATTTTAAAAAAAGCACGTTTGCACAAAAAATACGCTTTCGAAGTATTATTACAGTCTTTCGATTGGCTAACAATACGAGCCCCTGACTACCAATCCATTCTCTGAAAAACTTTCCATTTCCACAATATCTGCGGTGCAGGTTTTAGGTGATTCCCTTGTATATGACATATTCAGGACACCTGAAACCTCAGATTATGCCTGCAGTATTTCTATAGGTCCACTGCTCTTGTGACGCAGTCGAGCTTTATTCCTATAACACAGCTTACACTTTAAAGGAGAACCACCTTTCAGCAATCAGTCAACAGAGAGTGAGAACCTATTGCTCTGGCTCTGAGCACTATGGCTCTGAGCACTATGGGACTTAACATCTATGGTCATTAGTCCCCTAGAACTTAGAACTACTTAAACGTAACTAACCTAAGGACTTCACACAACACCCAGTCATCACGAGGCAGAGAAAATCCCTAACCCCGCCGGGAATCGAACCCGGGAACCCGGGCGTGGGAAGCGAGAACGCTACCGCACGACCACGAGCTGCGGACCCTATTGCTCTGATACAATATTTTTTGTTTACCTTGCCTTACGGGGATATACATGCTCATAACTATACAGGTGTGAGAAATACTCCAAGGTGAACAACACCGCTCTTCCTGAGTCTTTTAATTCTCGATTTTTAGCTCTGATTGCTAAGTTTATCTTCTTTTGTAAAATTGTTTCACAAGAAATTCACACATAAATGTTCTATTTCAGACGGTTTTACTGAACCCCAGTCTACTAAAAACACGACATATGGCTAACTTCACATGCAGGTTCATATAATCAAGTTCATACTTCCCTCTGGTATACTTTCATTTACTTTATAAGGGATAAGTTGATTTTAAGGTCAGCAGAGGATGGAAGAAGAAGGAACGTCTTGCCTTGCCTCCTCTCGTCTCGTCTCGTAGACGTCGACGTCGATGTCATTAAAAACGGAGTACTAGATCGAATTGTACAAGTGATACAAATGGCAATCGATTCTCTGTTCGATACAAAACTGCAGTGCCTGTTTTATTAAGTGGTTCATTACATCGTACTGCTTAATAACACAGGCACTGTTATTTCGTAATTATTCGCAAACACCAGGCCCTCGACTTTCAATAAATACGTCATTCCTGGACGGGGCTATACGTAATGTCTGAGTACAAGTTATGACACCTGGACGACGACAAATGGAAGTCTGGGTCTGACCGTGATTTGTGCACGGATAGCCGAAGCGGTTAAGGCGACCGCTCGCGTGAAGCGAGAAATCCGGATTCAAGTTCCGGTCCGGCACAAATTTTCACTGTCGTCATTCCAATATACAGCCGAGGTGGTTCATATTCGCAACTGTGAATACATTCCCTAATTCCCTGTTTATACACCCAAATTCAGGTTCTTGAGATGTCGAGTACGAGAGGAGTGGCTCATCGATGTGCCATCTCGCCACACACCTGACGTAGGTTTCTTTTCTTTGCGGCGGAAATTAGGTCTGCTGAATTATTTGTTATGTTTATGTATTTCTATAGAAGGTGACGCAGAAATAAAGTAGCATTGGTATGAGAAATTTCTGCAAACCACTTTTGAACTGATTGGCAAAACAGAGCCAAATCTGTGCGTTAAAGAGAATAACTAAGTGGCGGATCAAACAGAGACATCAGGACTTAGTAGGGAACTTTCTCGAAAATTCTTCTCCACATTGCCGCAATGTTATTATTAAGGCTCTACGAATACGGAAAAAAGCATTTATATTTTCAGGCTCCAATTAAAGGCACATGTTGATTGTATAAGGCCTCGAGAGACATGTAGGTAGACGAGATTACTACTACTGCCCATAGGTCCCCAAACTGTTTAGTAATTTACAGAGATATGGTGTTTGAATGGAAATGCTGAAGCGTTAAGTTAAAGTGGTATCTAAGGGGTATTACTGACAATCGCTGGCTGTAGCCAACTTCCGAAGGCAGCCCCGATTCATGTCGCCGTGTAACTTTTCATTAAGGGGACCGTCACTTACGAAATAATAAAAAATCAAGCAGGTGGCTGGCCATTCCTTACAGGCTTACTATCTGTAGCACTTTCGTCGGTTTCAGACTTACACGAAGAGCATGAGAATGTAGTGACCTGAAAGTTCTTTGGTATTATGAGGGTTTGGAAAGAGTCCTGCGATTGAGGCAGAATATAATTCAGTGTCAGTTACGTAGAATATATATAACAGTTTTCCTAGCACAACATGAGGTTAGTTAGGAACAACTGTCACAGCAATACAAAACTGAAACTTGGTGTAATGAAACGAGCCAGAGATTACGAGAAACCTGAATTCGCATGTATTTTGTGCCGTGTTGGTAGCTTAGTTCCCTAAGCTTCCAAAACCTAAGACCATCAGCACCGCTTCGCACTGAAGTATTCCTGGAAGTAAAGTTATACGGCCACTAAAACAACAAGTGAGAATTTTCGGTGGGCGTCAGGTAAACAGCCAATTAACTACGAGTGCCAAGTAATTTCTCTCTCTTCAAGGGATTGAGTGAAGCTAATTATCCTCTTTTATCTAGTACCTTGAAGTTCGTAGTGGAGGAGGCGAGATGATGGTGAATATTAGACTGCTAGAGTGTTGTTCAGCATACAGTGGGCGTGTATTTGCGAGGAGCTAAACTGGGCGTACTAGTAAAAGTAAAACTCAAACGTATCTCATTATCACTTTGACCGTAAAGTACATTCTCCATTCGGAGATAAAACTGCATTGCCTCTGCTGGTTGCCAAGGAAGGTAGGTTGAATGTCACGTTGACAAGAAGTCCCTTTTAGACACGGGGCACCAGTTAGTTTGAAAATTACATGCATTAAAAGTAAGCCGCCACAGTCTGCGTTTCTCGTTTTACACACATTTTGTCTGCACGAATTAGTGGCTATAGTTAAATGAAGTTCTGCTACAATGCGCGGGTTAAAACGTTACTTTTTCGAAATGCGGACACTTCGATTACTCGAATGCACATTATCATATCGCCATAATTTTTCTAATTACCGTTATATCTTCAGTACGAGACTTTAATGAATATATCTGTTGAAAACAAGGGCAATTACCACTTATAAGCATATTGTCTTTCTAGATAACTATGAAGGATAGATACAGAATTGCAGTCCGCTCAGTTGTGCCATTCTTACGATCGACCTAAGTTTGAACAACTGTAGAATACTAGCAATCATGAAACTGCAACAAATAGCGAAACTTTTTAGTATCTCAACACGCCACATTTAACACTAATGCTTACTACTGGCAAATCACTAAACTCCGTTAATTGGAGGAAAGGATGAATAAACTGACGTAGTAAGCAATTTAATATATTCTGCAGCTTCAGGTAACCCTGTAAAGAGTCAATATTAGGGATATTTGCAGTTTCTACGATGTCGATCACGTATTATCTCGGGCAACTGAGCTATGTCGGTATTTACGAAAATGAGTTAGCTGTTTAACTGGCTGCCATTTTTTAACAACAAATATTTTTCCACGATGAACAACTGTTGGGAGATTTCTTCTTTTAATGTACGTTGTTTTCTACTTCTATGTCTACATGAATATTCTCCAATTCCCAATTAAGTGCGTAGCAGATGGTTAATCGAATCACTTTCAGGTACTTCTCTACTGTTCCACTCGCAAATAACGCGCGGGAAAAACGAAAACTTAAATCTTTCCGTGCGAGATTTCTCTTATTTTATTACGATGATCATTTCTTCGGATGCACGTGGGCGTCAACAACATATTTTCGCATTCAGAGGAGAAAGCTGATTACCGAAATTTTGTGAAAAGATTTCGCCGTACAAAAAATGGCTTTGTTTTAATGATTGCCGCCCTAACTCGCGTATGATATCCGTGAAACATTCTCCCCTATTTTGCGATAATATAAAACGAGCTGCCCTTCTTTGAACGTCTTCGATGTCCTCCGTCAATCCTATATGATACGCATCCCATAACGCGCTGCATAACGCGCAGCAGTATTCCATAACAGGACGGATAAGCGTATTGTAGGCAGTCCGCAGCTCGTGGTCTAGGGGCTAGCGTTGTTGCTTCTGGCCGGCTGGAGTGGCCGAGCGGTTAAAGGCGCTACAGTCTGGAACCGCACGACCGCTACGGTCGCAGGTTCGAATCCTGCCTCGGGCATGGATGTGTGTGATGTCCTTAGGTTAGTTAGGTTTAAGTAGTTCTAAGTTCTAGGGGACTTATGACCACAGCAGTTGAGTCCCATAGTGCTCAGAGCCATTTGAACCATTTTTTTTTTTTTGTTGCTTCTGGATCACGGGGTCCCGGGTTCGATTCCGGCTGGGTTGGGGACTTACTCTGCCCGGGGACTGGGTATTCGTGTTCTCCTCATCATTTCGTCATTATCATCGTTCGTGACAGTGGTTAGATTGGACTGCGTAAAAAGATTGGACTGTGTAAAAATTGGAACTCTGTACGGACGTTGATGACCGCGCAGTTGAGCGTCCCAGAAACCAAACATCATCATCATTGTGGTGTAGGCGGTATCTTTAGTATACATGTCGCATCTTCTAAGTATTCTGCCAATAAAATCTCTCTTTGGTTCACTTTTCCCACAACAGTATCTATGTGATCATTCCATTTAAGTTATAAGTAATTGTAATCCTTCAGTATTTAATTGAAATGACAGCCTTTAGATTTGTGTGATTTTTGTCAAGTAACCAAAATCTAATGGATTCCTTTTAGTATTCACATCGATGATCCCACACGTTCCATCATTTAGGTTTAATTGGCACTTTTCCTACCATGCAGTTATCTTGTCTAATTCATCTTGAAATTGTCTTTGATCTTCAGATGGCTTGTTAGACGGTAACTGACAGAATCATCCGCAAACCATCTAAGATATCTGCTCATATTGTCTCCTAAACCATCTGTATAGATTAGGTACAGCAGAGGGCCTATGAAACTTCCTTGAGATAGTACTTCCGTTTTATTCGATAACTTCTTTGTCAATTACTAAGAACTGTGACCTTTCTGAAAGGATATCACGAATCCAGTTACACAACTGAGATCATACCCCATAGGCACCCAATTTGTTTAGAAGTCGCTTGTAAAGAACGGTGTCGAAAACTTATTGGACATCTAAGCAGCATTACTAACGTGTCGTAGTTCCTTAAAATCGAATCTGCATGTTAGTCTGAATGATAATTTCGAAATAAATTAGGCTCGTGTTATGCTCAGAGGCACGCTGCCTCGAGCCTGTTTCTGTTAGAAATAGCTGCAGTTACTGAGCGTGCGAACGTGACACCACCTGAGGTGGCACCCTGTTAGGACACTCGCAGTCGTGAGATGTTCTTCATTCCAGTGACTAGTCTGACGCAGCTCTACGTGGTAAACTATCCTGTGAATGCATCTTCATCTCGGCATAGTTATTGAACAACGTTTAGTCATATTTTGCCATAACGATATTTCCTCTCCAATTCGATCCAGTGCCTCTTAATCATTATCTAATCTTCAGCATTCTTCTGCAGCATCAAATTCCAAAAGCTTCTATTCATTTCTTGTCTATATTGCTTATCGTCCACTTTTAACTTCCATATAAAGCTACTCCCTAGAAAAATATCTTTAAACATACTTCCTAAAATTTAAGTTTATACTCAGTATTAGCAAATTACTTTTTTTAAGAAATGCTTTTCTTACTGTTGCCTGTCTGCATTTTATATCCTCTCTAATTCGCCCACCGTCAGTTAGGATGCAGGGAAAATAGCAACACTCGCCTGCTATTTTTAGTGTCTCATTTCCTAATCTAATTCTTTCAGTATCGCTTGAATACCCTTTATTGCCCTTATTTCACTTTTGTTGATCTTCTTATAACTTCTTTTCAAGACACTTTCCAGTCCATTCAGGACAGTTGTAAGTCCTTTGTTGTCTCTGACACACTTACAATTCCATTAGCAAACCTAAACGTTTTTGAAACTTCCTGGCAGATTAAAACTGTGTGCCCTACCGAGACTTGAACTCGGGACCTTTGCCTTTCGCGGGCAAGTGTTCTGTAAAGTTTGAGAGGTAGGAGACGAGATACTGGCAGAAGTAAAGCTGTGAGTACCGGACGTGAGTCGTGCTTCGGTAGCTCAGATGGCAGTCCGCTGTTAGCAGCGGTGGGGCAAGGTCGTCGTGCCTGTGTCCCCCTGTTAGCGCACCGCGCGCGCGAGTGTTTACTGTTTACCTTCCGCTGCGGCGAGTGTCACGCGTTCGTGTCTCGGTAGTGCCATGGCGCACTCGTATCGCAAGTCCACAATTAATATCACATTTCAAGCGGACTACGCAAGACCTCGAGCACTTGACATTGAACGTTTCATCCGGGAAGAACTTCATATTGCACCTCAAGACATCATTGGGATCCACTTTTCTATAACACAAAGTGTCGTCTACATAAAACTGATCAATGAAAAGGCGTGCACTGATGTTGTGTGCCGACACGCTCATGGACTTAAATTTAAGCATTCTGGTGGTCACATAGGAACTGCCACGATCGACCACGCTGGATTAGGCCTTCGCACTCTGAGGGTCTTCGAACTGCCATTCGAAGTCCCGCCAGATGTTGTGATGACAGCTTTCAAAAAAATGGTTCAAATGGCTCTGAGCACTATGGGACTCAACTGCTGTGGTCATAAGTCCCCTAGAACTTAGAACTACTTAAACCTAACTAACCTAAGGACAGCACACAACACCCAGCCATCACGAGGCAGAGAAAATCCCTGACCCCGCCGGGAATCGAACCCGGGAACCCGGGCGTGGGACAGCTTTCAAACCGTACGGCAACGTGCTAAGCCACTTGGCTGAAAAATGGCAAACGTTTGAGACGTACCCCGTCTTAAATGGAGTGCGACAGATTAAGATTGAACTGACGAAGCATGTGCTATCCTATTTAGTAATTGGCGGCTGCAGAGCCATTGTCATGTACGACGGACAACCGCGTACTTGCGCCGGCTGTGGCCAGGAAGGACATGTCCGATCGGCCTGCATTCAACGCCGACTGACTCAGACACCGGTTGGTGAAGTTCCATCCCCGGCGACGCCTACTTCACTCGCCATCACGTATGCAGCGGCTGCAACCGTAAAAGCTGTTCCTGCCCAGGATCGTAACACCATATTGCAGTCAGTGGTTGATGACAGTGTGGCGGACAGCATAACCCCCTCTACGACGTCATCGGCAGACTTGCCTCAAGACGGTGATCAATTGTGCCACCAAGACGAGCCTAAAGAGAAGATGGAAGTAGAAACGGAAATTGTCCCGACCTCTGCCTTCCTACCAATGGAGACCGCATCAGATGACTGTCGCCCGCACTCTGACACAGAACAACATGTCCGGAAACAACGGTCCCCTCGAAAACGCAAGAAATGGCGCCATACGCCATCCGATGATGCTTCGGATGTGTGACCCGGACGAACATCCGGCGTCGGACGACACTCAGGACTCTACCACCACAACTCACCCTTCCCATCACGATGCTACGGCGGATACAGTTTCTGAGCCTCTGTCTGAAAACATCACTTCTGCTACTGAACATGCGCGCAAGCGCCCTACTGACAGCACTAATCAACAGTTACCAATTGCTGCATCTGATTCTTGGGCAGATGATGTCGCGGATGAGCCACAGCACCAGGAGGATGCCGAAGGCAGAGATGCTCCCTCGGCTGTACCCAGCACCAACCAACCACAGTGACTACGGCTGTATCGTCAGCCTCTGTGGGGCCGCCCCTGCCGCCCACACCTGGCCTCCTACACAACCCAGATGCCGACCTGGCTGACCAAACATACCGTCTAGCGACGATTAACATCAACAACATACGTGCTCGACATAAACTAGCGATGCTACAGGATCTACTCAACGCAGCAGCCATAGACATAGACATTGCGCTCCTACAAGAGGTGTATGTCGCAGACTTCAAGGAACCCTACGGCTACAAGACTTGGGTCTCACATGCGTCTGCCAATGGCAGTGGTGTGGCGATCCTCCTCCGCGAAGGTATATCCGCAGAAGACGTCGAGTATCTCCCTGACGCCAGAGGCATGGCTCTTACTATCCAAGGAGTCAAACTTATTAACATCTATGCACCGTCAGGATCTGGTCGGCGTCGCGAACGATCCACCTTTTTCGCTCATACAATCACGCCCCTCTTTATGGGCCGTCAGGACGCCTTGATAATCGGAGGGGACTTCAACTGTAGCCAATCACCTAAGGATCAGTTACCACATCATTCTCCCTGCGCAGAACTTATAACAATTATAAATAATCTTCAATTGGTGGACTCGTGGGAACATGTTTGTGGCGATCGGCCCGGATTTACTCACTACACCAACCATTCCTCCAGCCGCATCGACCGGATTTACATCTCGCGCTCCATAACTGTGGGGACAAGAGCTGCCGAAGTTTGGCCCACAGCTTTTTCTGACCACGAGGCCTACATCTGCGCTATTACCCTCGGCCGCCAGAAGGTATGGCACAGCCGTGGTCCTTGGAAGTTGAACGTTGCCCACCTAGCTTCTCAGGAATGCCGCCGCCTTATAGAGAACACGTGGGACTCTTGTAGCCGCCAGCGTGGCACCTATCGGTCTACACTGTCGTGGTGGTTACTCTGCGCCAAACTAGCCCTCCGGAAGACCTTGATAGGCTACGGCCGAGATGTTGCAGCATGGAAGAGACATACCATGGACTTTTACTACAGCATCTTAAGGGAATGTACAACACTGCCGTACTCACCTGCACGGCAGGTGACGGTGAACCGTGCCAAGGCACAGATCATCAGATTAACACGTTGCCACCTTGAGGGTGCGATCGTCAGAGCGCGCACTCAAGACAGAGTGGCACAGGAGGAACCGTCCATGTATCGCGTCATTGCAGAACGACGGCGCCGACGCAAGACACTGATCCAAGCTATCACGACGGAAGACGGACGACGCCTTGATACCCAGCGTGACATAGGAAACGCCCTTCATGCTCACTACACTAGGCTGTACTCGGAACATCGACATTACCCAGAGGTGATCGCCGAAGTCTCTCAATTCACTTATGGCACGATCTCTCCGACAGCGGCGGCGGATTTGACTGCAGATGTAACGGAAGAGGAAATCATTGAAGCAATACAGGCTGGGGCTGCTCATAAGTCCCCGGGACCTGATGGCCTTCCTCTGGAATTTTACCTGACATATCAACAATTACTGGCACCAGCATGGACTGATATTTGCCGCGATCTTATGTCTCCCACGACGCAGATCCCTGGGGCTTTCCTAGAAGGACTGATTGTGCCCATACACAAACCACGAGGTGGATCTAGCATCAGTGACTATCGGCCCTTGTCCTTACTCAACAGTGACTTGAAGATTTTCACCCGGCTTGTGGCGGCACACCTAAATCGATCAGTACGATGTGTTGTGTCGCAGGACCAGGCATCGTTAGGTGGTGACCATAATATTCGCACTGCATTGTGCCCATATAGAGATGTGATCGCGCTAGCCAAAGCTCGCCAACTGCCAGGGGTTTTGGCCTCACTCGACTTTAGCCAGGCCTTTGACAGAGTCGACCACACATTTTTGATGGAGGTACAGCGACACATGGGGTATCCGGACATCATAGTTAATGTACTGATGCGTCTCCTACGCGGCGCGACGTCCAAGGTGTTATACAGGGTGTTACAAAAAGATACGGCCAAACTTTCAGGAAACATTCCTCACACACAAAGAAAGAAAATACGTTATGTGGACATGTGTCCGGAAACGCTTACTTTCCATGTTAGAGCTTATTTTATTACTTCTCTTCAAATCACATTAATCATGGAATGGAAACACACAGCAACAGAACGTACCAGCGTGACTTCAAACACTTTGTTACAGGAAATGTTCAAAATGTCTTCCGTTAGCGAGGATACATGCATCCACCCTCCGTCGCATGGAATCCCTGATGCGCTGATGCAGCCCTGGAGAATGGCGTATTGTATCTCAGCCGTCCACAATACGAGCACGAAGAGTCTCTACATTTGGTACCGGGATTGCGTAGACAAGAGCTTTCAAATGCCCCCACAAATGAAAGTCAAGAGGGTAGAGGTCAGGAGAGCGTGGAGGCCATGGAATTGGTCCGCCTCGACCAATCCATCGGTCACCGAATCTGTTGTTGAGAAGCGTACGAACACTTCGACTGAAATGTGCAGGAGCTCCATCGTGCATGAACAACATGTTGTGTCGTACTTGTAAAGGCACATGTTCTAGCAGCACAGGTAGAGTATCCCGTATGAAATCATGATAACGTACTCCATTGAGCGTAGGTGGACGAAACTAAAATGAGCTCTAACATGGAAATTAAGCGTTTCCGGACACATGTCCACATAACATCTTTTCTTTATTTGTGTGTGAGGAATGTTTCCTGAAAGTTTGGCCGTACCTTTTTGTAACACCCTGTATAATGGCCGTCTCACGCCGCCGATACAGATCCAGCGATCGGTGCGACAAGGCTGCCCTCTTTTGGCGATATTGTAAGCCCTCGTCTTGGAACCACTCCTCTGCGGCCTCCGACAACGCCTGACTGGGATGTCCCTTGGTGGACACACTTTTTGCTGCATTGCCTATGCGGATGATCTGGTACTCCTTCTTCGCAATAATGACGATGTTCGTGCAGCACTGGCGTGGGTGGCGACCTACGGCGCGGCATCGGGGAGCCATCTCAATCTCCACAAATCACACGCACTGTCTATAAGCAGAGGTCTACCCGACGAGAGCGTCGCACCGCTACGAATCAGTGACACAATCCGCTGTCTTGGCATTGATTTCACATCTGACATGAAGCGTTCAACAGCCCTTAACTACAAGCGTTTATTGAATCAGATGAGAGCAGGAATAAGTGACCACCGTCTGAGACATATAGACCTCCTGCAACGGACACGGTATGCTAACGTCTATTTGGCGTCACGTATCCCCCATTTTGCACACATACTCCCGATACCACCTACCCTGGCCACCGCATGTTGGCGGTTTTGGGATCCTTTGTTAATACGGGCATGTTATTTAAGATTCGTTACGAGTCCCTAACCCTCCCGAGGAGCAGAGGAGGTTTAGGCCTTTGTCATGTTCAGGACAGAGCGAAGACCCTGTTTGTCAGCTGTCACCAGCAACTGTGGCGACGAAGTCCGAGGTGCCTCACAAGTCTCTTACTGGAAGCCTTACGACCAATCTCACTCGCACCCCCTGTGATGATATCGGACATCCCAGCACCTTTCTTCTACATTAGCCAATTCTTCCTTGAATTAAGCTACATCCGCACCGCACTACTACCCACACGCTTGATGATGACAAGGGCGATATATGCTGCCATGCAAATGAACAGGACGCCGAATATGATTGAAAGCAAACACCCCACTACAAAGTGGCGCGCTGTGTGGCAGGCAGTGAATGCCACCACCCTTGATACTGACGTGCAATCTGCATGGTACGTAACTGTTAATGGGAAACAGGTGTGCCAGTCCCGCCTACATCACATCCACTTCGCTGATTCACCCTTGTGTGCCACATGCCAAGTGATTGACACGGATGAACATCGTTTCGAATGCGGGTCGGCAAAGGACGTTTGGTATTTGGTGCGTCAGATAATGGCTTTTCTCACACGCACGACTCCCGACAGGATAACTACCCGATCACTTCTTTTCCCCGATAAGATTTATTTCCCAAGAGCAAAAACGAACTCTGTGACGTGGATCAGCGGCCACGCTATTCACTACCTATTCGGTAATGGCAAAAAGACAGTACCCGATTTTTGGTATTACCTCAACGAACGACATCGTGCGATCTTCGAGAACCCTAAATATAGGCAATATTTTTTTAATTTTCTTTGGAGCGCATTCCATAATTCGCCTCGCAGCTGGATTATCGATGACATGAGAAGACAACCATAGTACCTCTTCACAGTTCCTTTTTTTATGAGATTGAACAAACAACGGAAACAACACAGCAACGAGAAGACAGTCATCGAAAAATTCGCAGCGGGCTATAGTATGGAGCATCCTTTGTCGTAACGGGACGACTTTCTATTATTCTGTTTATGTAACCGAAGAGGAACGGCCTTCCTTTTATCCATTTGTATAAACATAAAATAAAATAAAAATAAAAAAGCAGAAAAACAAACCTTCCAAAATCCTTTTTCCTTTTTTGTTAAAAAAAGTGGCTAGGATAGTTGGCTATAAAAAAAAGTTGTAGAGCACTTGCCCGCGAAAGGCAAAGGTCCCGAGTTCGAGTCTCGGTCGAGCGCACAGTTTTAATCTGCCAGGAAGTTTCATATCAGCGCACACTCCGCTGCAGAGTGAAAATCTCATTCTAAAAGTTTTTATTTCTTCTTTCTCATTCGGGAGATATGAGATCAAATTTCCCTCTTCAATCTATATTTAGAATTGACGTGGTTACCCAAATCGATTAAGACGAATGCCGCTTGGATTGTTACTTTAAAAACCACGAGGGCGATTTCGTTCCCTATTTCTACCCTATCTAAATTTCTGCTCTCTAAATATCTTGTCGTCGACGCGACGTTGAACCGTAAACTTCCTTCCTACTGCAGCTCAACACTTTATTCTGCAAATAATCCTTACGAAAACCACGTTAGCATCCTAACGTTTTCGTATGGTTTCAAGCAGTATCATAGAAAAATCGATAAACAGTACAGAAAAATTATATGCTGATTGTATTTGTCCGCTGGAAATCTCTTGTCACTCGGGAAACACACAAGAATCAGTCGGAGAAGCCAACCACGAGAGTAACCTCTAAGATCTCCTGATGACAAACGTACACGAACTGTATTAATGCAATCCAGATGAAATGGATGTTAAGGAAAGTAGAAAAGTCTTGATATTTATAAAAGAAGACAAGAAACTTGGTGCTGAGTGTGTTCAACCCAATATCGAACATTCATCACAGGCAATGAGAATGCGAAGAATCACTGAAAAAAACTATTGTACAAGTCATTCTTCGTAGATGGTGACGCTGCGTTTCAAGAAGACGGGGCCCCTGATCACACATCTCGCATCGTCCAGCACTGATTTTGTGAGCACGGGGATGAAGTGTCGCATATACCGTGGCCACCACAGTCGCCAGATCTCAACATTATTGAGCCGTTCTGGTGTACTTAGGAGAGAAGAATGTCCACCCCCATCATCGCTACCTGAACTTGCCACCACTTTGCAGGATAGCTGGTATAAGATTCCCTTGAAAACAATACAGGAACTGTATTTATCTATTCCGAGACGACTGGGATCTTTTTTGAATGGCAACGGTTTTCATACATAGCAGTACGCTCGGTAATATGTTGTGTTTGTAGTGTTTCCAATTTTTTACCACCCCCTGCATATTACTTGTATACCTGCGACTGCGGAAAAAGATTTCGGAAAACAAAGAGGACAACATGTCTAAACATGTCGTCGTCGACGAAATCTTGATCGCTAATCTTCCTTATTGCACTGTTTGTTCGTGCTATGCAGCAGGCATCATACACTGGTTAGCAAAACGTAAGGTAGAAAGTGACACATCTCATGATGTACCACTACCAAGTAACCAAGTAACATATTTCGATGAAAGCTGGACTGTACCTAGAAAGAACTACTAAAATATGGTACAGAAGGGAAGTGAATAAAATACACAGTGAGAAGAATGGAATTTATGATTGTTCCTGGAAATTACAAATGGCTGGACATGATTCTTAATAGTGTGTGTGATCACCATGAACGAAAAAATCTTGATCGCTAATCTTCCTTATTGCACTGTTTGTTCGTGCTATGCAGCAGGCAAACGTAAGGTAGAAAGTGACACATCTCATGATGTGCCACTACCAAGTAACCAAGTAACATATTTCGATGAAAGCTGGACTGTACCTAGAAAGAACTACTAAAATATGGTACAGAAGGGAAGTGAATAAAATACACAGTGAGAAGAATGGAATTTATGATTGTTCCTGGAAATTACAAATGGCTGGACATGATTCTTAATAGTGTGTGTGATCACCATGAACGAGCTATCACCCTGCAACGAGCTATCACGCTGACCATAAGGATCGTAAGGAGTTCTTGTGGTAGGGCGTTCCATTCCTCCACCAGCGCGGTTGACAATTGCTGGATGCTGCTGCCTGTGGACGTGCTGCAGTACGTCTGCCGAACGCATCCCACAATTGCTCGATGGGATTCAAGTCGGGGAAATAAGTAGGCCAATCGATTCCCCGAATATCCACGCTTTCCCAGAGCTCCTACACCTGCACTGTTCGATGCAGTCGCGCATTATGATCTATAAAAATGAAGTGGGTAAGAATGCACCCCTGAGAAGACGCACATAGGTAAGCAATAATGCGTCAAAATAACGCTGACCTTTGAGTGTGCCGTGTCCAAGGATTTGGAGGTCAATACGCCCATACAACATTAGGCCTGCTCTCACCATAATATCTGGACCACCAAAACAGTCATGTTCGACAGTGTTGGACGTATTCTCATGTCGCGTGAGGTGGGAACACGTATGCACCCATGAACATTGTCGAACATCATAGTTTTGGTGGTCCGGATGTTACGGTGTGTCGGGGTACAATATGGCATGGGCCTAGTAGCCTCCAAGCCTTTGAACCCGATACATTCACCGGGTCAACGTTACTGTGACACTGCACTCCTTCGCCATGTGGGTATTTTCAGTGGTACATTAGGCCCTGACTTAATTTTATGGATGACACCGCGTGACACCATCGAACAAACCAGGCGGAACGAGAGGACATCCAACCATTGTCAGCCACGGTGCTGGAGAAATGGGAACTCCTGCCACTCGTTATCACGCTTGTGGCCGTCATGGGAGCACGTTGCAGAGCATGCGTTGTTGTCCGTGGTGATCACACGCACTATTACGGACCACGCCCCACTTTTTGTAATGTGCAGAAAACCGTCATAAATCGTGCTGACTTCAATGTAATTATTACCCTTCAACAAAAGTGTCATTTCTGCTCCTCTCATAGCGTATTTCTTTCAGTTAGCATCTGTATTATACTATACTGGTTCTTCCCATGTAGCGTCTGAGATTCATCGAGCTGTTTCACTTTGTAGTGACAGGTCATGCGAAAGTCACTTTCGTCCTTAAGTTTTGCACATCAGTGTATATCAGCAACCAAGTTGTGTCATAATCGATTATATTTCGGGCGTACAACCGCAGGAACTCTATTCCTTCACCTTGTATTTAGGCTGTATTCTTTTCGGCCATCTTCCGAGTGATCCTACAGACAGTGAGTCCGAAAGGTATACGTCTAACACATCAGGTGAAAAATGGAGATATTGATGTTACACGCCCGAAAGCTAATGGAAATCGTCAAGATGCACAAGGTGTCGTCTTACTTGATATTCGGAAGGTTTTAGATAAATACACGCACTGTCATACAGTGCATTAAATACGAGCTTTCTGAATCTCGGGCAGGCTCTGTTACTGGACTAACGACTTCCAACAAAATACAAGTGACTGCATTGCTTTCAGCACGAAGCAGTCGACAGACGTAAAAGAAGAATAGTGTTATGGTACCATTACTGTTAACGATATATATTTATTACCTGGTGAACGATGTCACAAGTTCTAAGAGGCTATTCATGCTGTTCTCTGTAGAGAGGTAGCAACGCCAGAAAAATATGTGCTACAGTGCCGGATGTCCTGCAGACGGTCGATGTTAGTTGTGGCATTGGCAGCCATTTCTTAAACAAATCCAAGATTTTGCTGATAAACAGGCTAAAAGGCCTGTTCTTGTCTGATTACAGTATCGCGGTCAATAACTGGTAACAGCTACAGTGTGCTTTTCGTTAGGCCCCAGGTTGGGTGCCATTTTTGCGGTTCAGGAGTGCCATTTTGGAAAATAACTAAATAGCGATGGATTTGCAACATTAATCAGATTTAGAAGCTAAATTATATTACTCACATCTGGTAGTATAGCAATTTGCACTCTAAAGAATCATTAATTAAGTTATAAATGGTGTTGAGCCACAGTCATGCAATATTTTTTGAAAGAATAACCCGCCATTTGCCGGCCGAAGTGGCCGTGCGGTTAAAGGCGCTGCAGTCTGGAACCGCAAGACCGCTACGGTCGCAGGTTCGAATCCTGCCTCGGGCATGGATGTTTGTGATGTCCTTAGGTTTAACTAGTTCTAAGTTCTAGGGGACTAATGACCTCAGCAGTTGAGTCCCATAGTGCTCAGAGCCAAACCGCCATTTCACTGTGTATTACACTATTTGTCTACTGTACTATCTAGATTTCGGCTTTTATGCCATTATCAAGTACAATGCTAAAATAATGTTAATACGTGTCATATCTGTTAAGGCAGTCGAAAGCGGGTAAACAAGACTAGTCTTGTTTACCTGCTTTGGACTGCCTTAACAGATATGACATGTTAATGGTCTAAGAACTTCTAGCAGTGTACTTAATAACGGCATAAAATCTGAAATATAGATAGTACAGGAGATAAATACAGTAATGCTCAGTCAAATGGAAGTTTATTCTTAAAAAAAAGAATCATTTTCAGTCAATTAACAATGGTTCAAATGGCTCTGAGCACTATGGGACTTAACTTCTGAGGTCATCAGTCCCCTAGAACTTAGAACTACTTAAACCTAACTAACCTAAGGACATCACACACATCCATGCCCGAGGCAGGATTCGAACCTACGACCGTAGCGGTCGCGCGATTCCAGTCTGTAGCGCCTAGAACCGCTCGGCCACTCCGGCGTCAATTAACAGGTAAAAGGATTAGGCTCATCAGCTTCAGGAATATAAACAGAGAACTTACAGGTTCCGGGGACTGGATTGGTTTCAGTTACCATTTCAAACACAGATACTGGAACAATAATTTCCACTGACACAGTTTAGTTAAAAAAATTAAATTGATAATATGCCTATTGTGTTAATAATTCTTTCCAGATTACTTAGAGACAAACGGAACATTTTATGCAAACTGAAGGCAAAGAGTGGGGAAAGGAAAGGATCTATTGATGTCAACTGCATCGGTACTTTATGCAGAATCAGCGGCGACGTGTGAAAATGTGTACCGTACCGGGATACGAACGAGGGGGTCTGCTGCTTACTAGGCGCTTGCGATAACCACTGCGCCGTCCGGACACAGTGTTTATCACAACTGCGCGGATTATCTCGGCACGTCTCTCTGCCGACCCACATTCTTACCTAACGCCTCCTATTCGCAATCGCCGTCCACGTCTTTCATGCTCGCTGCTTTGAGATTTCCGCAGGAGGTCGAACGTGATTGTGCATCTGCAATGAAGGTGGTGGATTCATTGCCATGCTATAATGCAGGCAATGTGTGGCGGTGTGCTGGTGACGATACAGAATCTTCCGGACAGGGGCTACGGCTGCAACTGGGTCAGGTGTCGGATACGTTGAAATGAAAGTCATTGCGTTCAGAGCCGGAGTAATGAGCAATAGCTACCAGTAGTTACAGTACCACACATGAGGTCTAGTAGCAAGAAGTATCTCTTCCTTAGTGATCTGTGGCTGTGTCCACACATCTGAGTAGCTAAGATTCCAAATGAACTATTTATTATCAACTTTCGCTGCAGTCGTACAACGCACTTCTTTTGCTGCATTAAAACGAACACGACTCGTCAAGAACGTTCCTTTCTAAAAACGTTCCTTCGTAATCTGCAGTCATGTTTAGTTTCCCGAAAAATGCAAAACTCCATATCGCGTTAAGTTCTTGCTGTGTCAGATCCTATCGACTGCCTCCAGTGTGCTATTGTCGTCCTGACCTTGTAATGAATCTTGCCTTCTGCGAATTTTCGTATTTCAGTTGAAATGTTCGAGTTCGTATAAATTTCGGACTGACTTGAGTTAATTTTTACACTTAAATGATATATTCCACATCTAAAATAATTTTGCATGTATTTTATCACAGAACACTATTTTTCTGATAATATAATTTTATTTTTCATGTCGCTCTATTTAGTTACTTCGATTTTGAATTACAGTTGTTAACTTTTTAGTTTTCATGTAAACAAAATTTCTGTTTTAGTTTTTAATTTTTCTAATTTTACCATCGATAATTCAATGATAATTATATAAAGACAGAAAGCCTATAGTTTTTATATTGTCAAAATTTGCACATTATTTATTAATTTTTAGGCGCATAAAACTTAACATAAATAATTATTTTCAGAAAACATGTAAGTTACACCTGAAAAGTTATTTCAATTAAGACAGTCGTAATAAAATTCATGTGAACAACATCCTGTTCTAGGAGAACCTGGAAGCTACGTACGTAACACTTACGGAGGTTTTAGGCGCCAAACTCACCATAACAGTTTTAGTTGTTATCGAGATTGGTCAATGTAACTATCAAGTTCCTTGTGTTGTATTGAAATGTTGCACAATGATTTTACTTGACAAACAGTTTTATACGAAGGTTCAAGAATTTATGAATAAATACTGACCATGTCAAAAAGTAACAATATTCCAGCGACTTTTGCTGAAACGAAAAATCTTGTACCTATTAATTGGAAAGCATAAACGGGAACCGACACCCTGGACAACGAGACAGCCATAGCAAACAAGTAACATTTATCTGCTAATATAATGTTTCTGCCCTTATGAAATTACATAATCGTTTACAACACTAGAATATTAGTTCAACATAGGACATTTCGTTTCTGTACATCTACGAATATTTTGATAGTAAGGGATATGTAACATTATAACCTAGAGGATACCGATCCCGTCTTCAAGGGTACAGTAACAGGGCTTGCTGGCCCTCCTCGAATGGCATTGTCCAGCGAATCGGTATGTCTGGACCTGACTCAAACACAAACTACAGTCGAAACCGAAAATTATCCAAAGGTTTGTGATCGATGCTATTTAAATCGAAATGGTTATACACAAAATGTTATGGAATAGGTAGAGTTACTTAGAGGAATCGTACGCAAATATGTGTTGCCTGTCAGTTTAGGACCTTTTCTAAGTGCTATTATTTTTGTAAGCACTGGAGATTCAAACAGTAGCAGCAGGTTCACGACGTCAGTGCTTCAGCTCGTTGCGGAGATGTCTCGCCAACTCCAGAAGCAGACGGGAAAGCAAATGTACGGTGCTTCACAGAAAGGATTACTGTGCGTTCGAGTAAAGGTGACGGAATATTTTACTGCTTTCCACATTTACATGTGGAAATATTATACCTTAAAATCAAACACGTTCGAGCTTATGCAGAGGCCTACCCACAGTAGTTCCTGCCACAGCAGGAAAGAGTGACACGCTGTGCACCCCTCACCACACACCGTTAGTTGGCCTGCGGAAAATACACCTTTTTTGTCTGACGAAAAAAGTGAAGCACCCAGAACGGGAGGAGGAAACGGAATTAAACTTAACTGGGTAAAAGGGTATAGATGTTATTTCAGTGATTACCATGGAATCAAATTTACAAAGAACTTAGCAGTAGAAGCCCATGTATCGGTAAGACAAGGCACCCCCTCTGGCCTGAATAAATGCATTGATTCGGTTGGAAAGAGTGTCATAAAGCCGTTGTGTCCACTCGTGAGACAAGTTGGCCCACAACTGCTGTAAGTGGTCGTTGATATCCTAGACACTAGAACAGCGACGGAGTTGACGTCCGAGTTGGGTCCACTCATGTTCTATCCGGACCATATCTCAGGGTCTTGCTGGCCACTGGAGTACCTCAATACTACACAGATGTGTGTGGGCGAGCATTGTTCTGTTGAAGAATGGTATCACGATACTCTCGCACGAGAGTTAACACATGAGGACCTAAGACGTCCGTGACGTACCACTGTGCCGTCACAGTTCCTGAATCATTGCTAGCGGGGATCTGAAGTCATATTCGATGGCTCCCCACACCATGACGTCAGGAGTAACACCACTGTATCCTTCCAAAACATCCGAAGTATGGGGCCTCTCGCCAGGTCGCCGGCATACTCACGAACCATGGTCGTCCGAGTACGAGCAGCATCGCTGAACAAACTGTGACACTTTTCATCAGTACCCCATGCATCCTGGTTACGGCACCAGACGCAGCCGTTTGTGTTGTGGTATTAACGGCAGCAGACACTTGCCACAGTCTCCGACCAATGATCCCACTACTTGTTATCAGAAAGTAGGCGCAGGTGTGAAATGGGTACAATGCTTGGGGCACAATACGGCGATGCTCCCGTGTAGTGGTTAGATCTGATCGACTGAAATCTTGATGACGAATAAGACTGCCCTCTCGTTCCCAAGAAGTCCAACGTCAGGCCACTGTCACACCCGAATGCCCACAAATCTGGATATTGCACGATTCGACCAGCCGGGCAAAGAGAACACAACACTGAGGCCTCTTTGAAACTCTGTCACGTGTTGATAATGCTGTCTCATACGTGTACGCGGGGTCTCTATGTCCTCACATAGAACTGCAACTCCATTGATTTACATACCCGACGGTGGTGTGTACGTGTAGGAAGCTATATTGACATCCGACCATATTCTGAGTGCTTCACTTTTTTTTGGCTGACAGTGTGTCTGGTGTCTGTTCTTTTGGACATGTCCGAAATGTGCGTTACACGAACACTAGGAGTCGTGGAAATGTTACGGCTTATACATTTTATTGCTAAGTAACTGGAATGAACTGCATGTAAACTATACCCAAAGGTTTTCAGGTCGACAGAAAAAAACAACCAACAGACTATGACGGGCTAGTGCCTCTTCTGTGCCTTGGAGGCTCATCACATTGTCAGTCAGTTCACGAGAACCCGCACGAAGATTCACTCACAGATGACGTTCCAGGTTTCTCCAACAATCTTAATTTAAATTGACGATGTGCTGTCAGCAAACTGCATCCGACAACATAACTAATATAATAATAAATGCAGGACCAAAGCGAGTAACAAACTTTCGAACATAAGTTACAGTAATATCCGCTCTGTGGGAACTCTGCGAAGTATACGAGATCTGTTTGCTTCATACGATGAAAAATGATGCACAAAACAATTTATTCTCTTTGTGTAGTGCAAAATTTGCTCATATTTCAGCGGAAGCCATTGTGTACTTTGATGTGCTCTCTTGCGGAAGGGTTGCTTCTGTTCCGTTGGAACATCTATCCTCTAAGCTGTAAACCGTAGCTGTGCAAACAAGTGCTTTATGTTACCTGCAAAAATTAAATCAAATAGTCGGAATTCTGTTGCATTCAATATTTACCTTTGTCTATTACACCGGAAGCAATGGAAATTAGTTTTTAGCTCATTTTAGCTTTTTCAGTCTCGTTCTGTTTAGTTGCAATTGACTACAGCACAATCCAGTAGCCTAAGTGATGTATTGCCTACTTGTCAAACCACGACCTCGCTCTAATATGAAATTCAGTTTACGTAACCCAGCTATAAACTGTGTAAAAACACGGTTCTGAATTCACATCACTATTTATTACAATCAATACAGGAAAATTGCTTAGGTCTTGAGAAATGAAACAGGCGAATTTGGAAGAAAGAGGTAGCACTGACCATTATAGCTGCAGTTTTTTTCCTCTGGTGCGTGAAATTTAATTAATTTAACATCAATAGATAGCTAAGTCAAATTTTGCATGCGATCACATATGTCGGCAATTGTGCTCTACTTTAACCTTGAGCTGTTTTTATTTACAGCACTGGTAAACAGTTGAGGAGAACGAGTTTTTGTGATGCTGAAACAGAAGATGCTGTTGGACAGTTATGTGAACAATTCAGAAAGCCGAAATTGTAGTCGACATATCATTTCAGTGTTAATGCACTATTCCATTCCGCTAATGTTTTCTTGAAGTATATGTTGTTGACGGAACTTCTAGACCCAATCCGTAACTACAATATAATACAGAATGACAGTTACACAGCAGCACTTGCGTTATTGCTACTTGTAAACTATGATTTAATTTCATAATCATTTAGCCTTTTATATAGTTTCATGTTGCCAAATATTTTCTTTTCAATTCTCGTTTTTTAATGTGGTCACTGGTATGTGTATAAGGTTTTGTTCTCAAAGTATGCTCTAGAATGTATAATACAGTAGCAGCAGCAAAATGCATAAATGCTTTGTGAAATGTTGATGCCGTTTGTAATGTACTCAGAGAACTGATATTAGTCTCAACTACTGTATTAATTTCTGTTTATTAATTTCATACTGCCTTACGCTTGTCGACCTGACGTCATTCTCAAAGGCTCAAAATATCAATAACGTATTCGTAGGTAAATGTGTTACAGATATTTTGAGTCTTTCAGAATGAATCATAAAATTAAAAAATTCAGTGGTCAAGACTAGTACCAGTTTTTCGAGTGTACAATACAGTAGGTTGAGAAAGATGCACATAGCTGCAGCTATATATGTAGAGGAGATCTATTATCCCAAGCGGAAATAATTTACAACTTAAGAAGCTATTCGCAGGAATATGCAATGCCTGACTAAAATGTGAAGCACTCAGAAGATGTGGTTGGATGTCAATGAATCTTCGTACACCTAAACATCCGTAATCTGTGACATGTGGAATGGTCACAACACTGAATTAGTGTGAACAGCGTCAGACATTTCGTGATCATTGTGTGGGACACGGTGATGCCGCGAACTCGTGTGACACTGCGTTATTAGCGTTTGACAGAGCCTGAAAGGGACCTCATTGTGGGTGTCCATTTGGCCGGGTGGCCGAATCGTGTAACTTCCAGGTTTGTGGGGCATTCGTATGTGACAATGGCCAGATGTTCGACTTCATGGCAACGTAAGGGCAGCTATAGTCCTAATTAGTATTCCGGTCGAGCACGTCCGACCACCACAGGAAGGGATCGCCGTATTGTGAACCAAGCATTTTGAAACCCTTTCACATTTGGACCTGCCATAGGAGACCAAGTAATGGACTCCCTGCTGCGTGTGGAATGGTGCCATGATCGGGAAGCAATGTCTGCTGATGAGTGTGGTAGTACTGTGTTCAACGATGAATCGGGGTCTGCACTATCCATGATGACCTTCATCGGCGAGTACGACGTCGATCTGGCTAGAGATTCCGTACTTCCAGTGCTTTGAAGTGTTCTGGCTGGCATCATGTTACGTAGAGCCATGGATTATAACTTCAGATCCCTGCTGGTACTGATATAGGGAATTGTGACTGTACAGTGGTAACTCAAAGACATTCTGTATCTCCATGTGTTACCTCCCGGATATCACGGACCAGTTCAACAGGTTGAGGGCCAGCTTGCCTCAGGAAAGGATAGAACGGCTATGTGACACCTTTCCCAAACGAATCAGCGCATGCATGCAGACCAGAGGAGGTGCAGCGTCATAGTGACAAGTGGGCTCACACTGCCAAGTTCTTTGTAAATTTGACTTGCTACTGCAATCGCTGAAATAACATCACATACTCTCTGAACACGTGAAGTTTCTTTTCGAATCCTCCTCCCCTTATGCGTGCTTCAATTTTTTTTTTTTGTCAGACAATGTGGTTTTTTGAGGGTCGCTGCAACTTTTTAATTTTATTTTCGTAATACGAACAAGGCAAAAATGTGTATAAGTTATCCAGTGTTTTTGGAATATGCTTATGTGTATAGGTTTATGCTATATTAGTGGCACTACTGATGGCACGTTCACGATTTATCATAAGGATATTGGCCGCCTGCAATAATATAGTCGTAGTTAGCACATTGTTGGTACTAATCTGGCATTCAAGCCATGGGTGCTTTCCAGCTCTTTAGATTTTATAATACCTTTTAGAGAACGTTGCTGTGATACACTATTATGGATCATAAAAAATGGTTCAAATGGCTCTGAGTACTATGGGACTTAACATCTGAGGTCATCAGTCCCCTAGAACTTAGAACTACTTAAACATAACTAACCTAAGGACATTACACACATCCATGCCCGAGGCAGGATTCGAACCTGCGACCGTAGCAGTCACGCGGTTCCGGACTACAGCGCCCAGAACCGCATGGCCATATGGATCATGATTGTCCAGTGCTTTCTAATACGGCATCAAAACATTCGGAAGTTTTAGGTGATTCTAAAATTCTCAGTGAGGGTTACGCCAGTGTGCTGAAACCTAAGTTTGTCTTACACACCTTTACTTGACATCGGTAGCGCTTGTCATCGTTTTAGTGTTTCATTGCTCTGCCATCAGAGGGCGATTGTCATCACAGGACATCATCTTCGCCGCAGGTATTGGACGGTGAACGTTACATCTCATCCCATCAGAATTATGCCGCCCTATCATCTCTGCAGCCGCCTTCTAAAACGCCATCACAGTGTCATCGCTGCCCCGATTTTCTCACTTTCTCTATTTCTGTTTGTAAGAGATACCTACTTTTTAAACATTCCTAAGGCCACGTTGTCTGCAACGAGACTGTCATATTACCTTGAGTTACGAATGATTATATGAATCGCTTCCAGTAATGTTCCCGTCTACAACAAATGGTCACTTGTACCTGCGTTACCTTCTTGCATGTGAGCGGCAAATTTATGAGCCAGTCACGCAATGTCAATAATGAAAATAAGAGTTTTATTTACACTACTTTCCGGAAATCTAGACAATGAACAGCTCCCAGTCAGAACCCAGCAACACCACGATTTGGATTAGTAGTGCCACCATCTCCGTCACCGACATAAACTCAAGCATTATTCAATTTCAGTTATGTTTAGTACAAGACATTTCTTAATTGGTATCCACGACGTCGCATACTATCGAAACCTCAAAGAGACAAAAATTTTGAAGAATTAAATAACAAAACGTCATATGTCTTGCAAACACGTTTGGCTGGGTTAACTTCATTTTGTTAGAATAAAAGAGATTTTATGTCATTAATGGTGTAACTAACAAATGACTCTCGTCATATTCGACGAACCTAAGTCGTGTTATATAATGTATGATACGGAGGCAGCGGAGACCTTTAACTGAAAACATATCGTAATTGGCGTTCCATGAAGAACACTGTTAGGTCCTCTGTAATTTCTCATATTATACAATATTCCTTGTATTACACATTAAGCAGAATTAGTTCTTTAAGTAGATGGTACAAGTATTTGCAACACATAGCAATGGGAATGTTGTTGTCTTCAGTCCAATGACTGTTTCATGCAGCTCTCCATGCTATTCTATCCTGTGCAAGCCTCTTCATCTCCGAGCAACTACTGCAACCTACATCCCTCTGAATCTGCTTACTGTTTTCATCTCTTGGTCTCCCTCTACGATTTTTACCCTCCCCCCCTCCCCCCCCCACGCTTCCTTTCAGTGCGAAATTGGTGATCCCTTGATGCCTCAGAATGTATCCTACCAACCGATCCCTTCTTTTAGTCAGGGTATACCACAAATTTATCTTCTTCTCAATTCTATTCAGTACCTCCTCATTAGTTATGTGATCTACCCATCTAATTTTTCAGCATTCTTCTGTAGCACAACATTTCAAAAGCTTCTATTCTCTTCTTGTTTAAACTGTTCATCGTCCAGGTTTAACTCTCATACATGGCTATACCCCATACAAATACTTTCAGAAAGGACTTCCTGATACTTAAATCTATACTCGATGTTAACAAATTCATCTTCTTCAGAAACGCTTTTCTTGCCATTGCCAGTCGACATTTTATATCCTCCCCACTTCGACCATCATTAGTTATTTTTCTTCCCAAATAGCAAAACACATTTACTACTTTAAGCGTCTCATTTCATAATCTAATTCCCTCAGTATCACCTGATTTAATTCGACTACGTTCCATTATCCTCGTTTTGCTTTTGTTGATGTTCATCTTATACCCTCCTTTCAAGATACTGTCCATTCAGTTCAACTACTCTTCCAAGTCCCTTGCTGTCTCTGACAGAATTACAATGTTATCGGTAAACCTCGAATTTAATTCCTGCTCCAAATTTTTCTTTTGTTTCCTTTACTGTTTGCTCAATATATACATACCTGGAAATAGAAAAAAGAACACATTGACACCGGTGTGTCAGACCCACCATACTTGCTCCGGACACTGCGAGAGGGCTGTACAAGCAATGATCACACGCACGGCACAGCGGACACACCAGGAACCGCGGTGTTGGCCGTCGAATGGCGCTAGCTGCGCAGCATTTGTGCACCGCCGCCGTCAGTGTCAGCCAGTTTGCCGTGGCATACGGAGCTCCATCGCAGTCTTTAACACTGCTAGCATGCCGCGACAGCGTGGACGTGAACCGTATGTGCAGTTGACGGACTTTGAGCGAGGGCGTATAGTGGGCATGCGGGAGGCCGGGTGGACGTACCGCCGAATTGCTCAACACGTGGGGCGTGAGGTCTCCACAGTACATCGATGTTGTCGCCAGTGGTCGGCGGAAGGTGCACGTGCCCGTCGACCTGGGACCGGACCGCAGCGACGCACGGATGCACGCCAAGACCGTAGGATCCTACGCAGTGCCGTAGGGGACCGCACCGCCACTTCCCAGCAAATTAGGGACACTGTTGCTCCTGGGGTATCGGCGAGGACCATTCGCAACCGTCTCCATGAAGCTGGGCTACGGTCCCGCACACCGTTAGGCCGTCTTCCGCTCACGCCCCAACATCGTGCAGCCCGCCTCCAGTGGTGTCGCGACAGGCGTGAATGGAGGGACGAATGGAGACGTGTCGTCTTCAGCGATGAGAGTCGCTTCTGCCTTGGTGCCAATGATGGTCGTATGCGTGTTTGGCGCCGTGCAGGTGAGCGCCACAATCAGGACTGCATACGACCGAGGCACACAGGGCCAACAACCGGCATCATGGTGTGGGGAGCGATCTCCTACACTGGCCGTACACCACTGGTGATCGTCGAGGGGACACTGAATAGTGCACGGTACATCCAAACCGTCATCGAACCCATCGTTCTACCATTCCTAGACCGGCAAGGGAACTTGCTGTTCCAACAGGACAATGCACGTCGGCATGTATCCCGTGCCACCCAACGTGCTCTAGAAGGTGTAAGTCAACTACCCTGGCCAGCAAGATCTCCGGATCTGTCCCCCATTGAGCATGTTTGGGACTGGATGAAGCGTCGTCTCACGCGGTCTGCACGTCCAGCACGAACGCTGGTCCAACTGAGGCGCCCGGTGGAAATGGCATGGCAAGCCGTTCCACAGGACTACATCCAGCATCTCTACGATCGTCTCCATGGGAGAATAGCAGCCTGCATTGCTGCGAAAGGTGGATATACACTGTACTAGTGCCGACATTGTGCATGCTCTGTTGCCTGTGTCTATGTGCCTGTGGTTCTGTCAGTGTGATCATGTGATGTATCTGACCCCAGGAATGTGTCAATAAAGTTTCCCCTTCCTGGGACAATGAATTCACGGTGTTCTTATTTCAATTTCCAGGAGTGTATATATATATATATATATATATATATATATATATATATATATATATATACATAATCTAGTTTAGTTTTCTTACTTTTATTATATCCAGTAATAGTGTTTGCTCTCCCACTCTTCTCAGTATTTCTCCAAGTTGTATTCTATCCATCCAACATATTCTTTCCATCCTCCGCCATGTCGGAATCTCAAAGCCCTCCAACCTTGCTCCAACTTTCTTCCTCAGTATCCACCTTTCAGCACCACTAAAATTGTAAAACTACCGTACGCTATAGTAGACTATCATAACCGGTGTGTGGTTCCAATTATGTGCAAAACCAACATACAAACAAAAAACAAAGAGAAGTCGTTCGCTTTCAGTGTCTCTCTCACAGTTTCATTTATGCTTCTTTCTCTACCAATGCTACCAATACTATCGGTAATCTTACGACTTACTATGCCATTTATGTACTGTGTAAAAACTACCGAACCGCAACTCTGATAGAGCCCAACTCTAAGCACCACAAGCACGACACCGGACGATACTCAAATACAAAATATTTTATTAGTATTTTCCTCAAATATTTGTCCATACTACTGCAGAAAATTCTCCAATTCTTACAAAATGCCTGTTTCACCATTGATATTCTGGTTTTAATTTCTGTGTTGCTCTTGCAGGCAGTTTCTATCCTGTTTCCGTGATATTTAAAGCTTTGGACATGGTATAATACTTCTCCACTGAATATTACCTTTGTTCTTTATTTCCTCTTAGTGCCATTACTTCGTTTTTCTTTCACCTCAGTGGTATCCACTACATCCTGTAATTCCTTTCCATCTATTTCTAGGACCATGTAATCTGCGAACCTGAAACACCACGTTCTTCTTCCTCCAGTTTTTACCCCCTTGTCACCTAGTGGGCGGTGGTCATTCATTTTTTTCTATATGTATATTGCAAAGAGTAGGAGATAGGCAGCAGCTTTGTCTTATTGGTTTTTAAAAAGACTCCAAAATGTGCTGGTTATGTCATACACGCAGCTTCAGCACTCTCAATACTAACGGTTATCCACTGTTAATTGCTGCTCCATGTCGAGAGGGTTTAAGGAATTCCCTTGTCAGAGCTTTGACTGACGAGGAGAACGCGCAAAGTGCCATAACTCGATTTCCCAGAAACTTCGCTCACTCAGTGGAAGAGGAGTCAACAAAAGCTAACACGTGTCTCGGCTTATAAGTAGATGCTTGACCATCTCTGACGGTCAAAATCTTCAAGATACTTTACGCATCTTTTAGCGAGATAATAATTCAACAGAAGTAATGGCACAGTGGCTACCGTCGCAGCTTCACACTTTTCCGCCCAGTGTACGAAACCTGATTATAATTTTTATTTGTGTTTTCCATTTCTCCACCCGTGACCAAAGACTGTTTGTATATCTGGTGAATGAATTTAAAAAATGAATGCATGAGAAAGTTATTTGAAATTGTTTTCGGTAAAATTCCCGTAGTGTGTTTTGACTCATAATCAATAGCAAGCGCCAGTTTTAGCAAAAGCGATCCGTAAAGCGAAGTTATCGCCAATGCGTGAAACCTTTAGCATAGTTAAGGACGTTTCTTTCCCGAGTGACATTCATACAAGGAAATGTCACTGTGGCAAACCTGCTTTCGCGCGATGCTTGCGGTGTTCGGAATTTCTATGCTTCGAATGTTTCTACGATCGGTATCATCCAAGGGAATGCACCAAATCTTCCTGAAGGATAAACGTAAGAATAAAATATAAGAAGTAAAATAAGAACTGATGTAAGAATGAAATATAAGAACATGAGAATTAAAAAAGGTTGCAACCCCCTGAAAATACCATACACATAAATATTATATGATAAATATATGACATTCACTGTGAAAACCAGGTGTAATTTTACAATTAATATAATGCCCTTGTTCCCCTAACTTGATTAGAAACATTCCTTTGGGGTAACCATGCACGGACATAGGCATAAAAATGAAAAAAAAAGAAATAAAAACAGTTGTTGGATTTCAAATGCGGCGCGCAAAAGTGAGAGGTAGTGACGCTAGCCACTGTGCCACCATTTCGGCAGAGCTTATCGTTCACTGGAAAGGCATTTCAATTACGTCGGAAACTTTGACCGTCGTTTTCCCAGAAGTGGTAGAGTATCTAAGGGTAAGCCGAGACAGATGTTCGTTTCTTTTGACTCCTCTTCCACTGAACGAAGTTTTATGTGAAATAAAGTTAGCGCACTTGCCCTATTCTCCTCGTGAGTTTGAGTTCGTCCACTACGTGCGCCCATACTACCTATAACACACAACTACTGCTGATACTGCAGCGGCTTTCGGAAGTTACAGTGTTCATTGCAATAGAAATGTAACTGATAGCACTTTCGTATTTATATATTTTTCAAAGTAATTCTGTTTACACTATTAAACTAAATTTTAGACGAAATACAATTTTAATCAACGGTATTTGTTTCAGCTGTCACGTAATATCGTACCAGTATTAAATTCACGTGCGTTTTTGTCTGCTGGTAGCTGAAAGAAGAATCGACAAAGCAATGAGAGGATGGTCACGAGCGCACCCGCCGCTCACATCTCGATATAGCGCTTCCATGCAGCCCCTTTCCGTTTCACCGAGAACGACTGGGCCCTGTATCACGTTGCGGCTGACATCCAAAGATGTGTCATATCAATGCTGCGATCGATTTCAAAATAATACTATACTGACGGTTTCTAGAAGCTACATAACAGTTGTGAAAAAGTGGATTTTGATCAGTTGATGCAATGGTATTTTGCTTGTATCTTCCGTTCTCCATTTTATTCTACCATTCATCTGCCGTATTTTACGGAGTATAAGACGCACCTTTTTCTTCGAAAAATTGTCTCCAAAATTCAGGTGCGTTTTATACTTGAAATTAATGTAAATGCGTCCAGTGTTTGATTTGAAATTCCCGCCAGACTTAAAAATTGGCCATATATTCCATGCAGCGGGAAACGTATCTCTATATGGCAACACTGCATTCAACTGGCAGCAGCAATGCGCCAATGCGACGAACGTGAGTTGCGGGGATTCACAAGCTTGCTAACGCTGTCCTCCTTCCGCCCCACCATCACTTACCCATTACACTATCTAGTCTATAATGCGTCAATGCAATCTACAGTGCCACTGACCTTGAATTGAAAGTGATTTGTGTTATCGGCAACAATACAATATTTTTGCTAGTGGCTAGTTCCGTAATGGAAAAAATGAAAGGTATTCATTGTAGGATGTGAGGTCCACCAGCTATGCAAAACACCGTTTTTTCCAAGTTCCCAAACATGTTTCTTCGAAACTGTCCTTGGGAACTTGGAAAAAAATAGTGTTTTGCAAAACTGGCGGACCTCACATCCTACAATTTTAACTGCAAACACAGTATACACTAGGAGCTGCAAATCTAAATGATGAATAAAAGGTATTTATATGATGCGGGTTATAAACTGAAAGTAATAGCATATGCACGCCGAAGAGAGCTTTAAAACGGCCTACAATCAAACAAATGTGTCAGTGGAAAAAACAGTCGTGGTCTAGAGTGAAAGAAGATATTATTGTTAAGAAGTGAGGCATAGGTAACGCTCTCGATGGCAGTGAAGACCATCTCAATACGAAGAGGATGACGATGACTTAGGAAAGGAAGAAGAAGAAGGAGAAGAAGAAGAAGAAACTTCAGATGACGATTTTCAGGGATTTTAAAGGTCAGTTCGGTTTAATAAACAAAGAATTTTTCCAGTCAGGCCTTGCAATCTAATAATAAAAAAGATAAAAATGTTATTTTTTAAAAAATTGCTTGAAAATTAACGTGCGTCTTATAGTCCGTAAAATACGGTGATTTATTGTATGGATCAGGCCGTAACCTGAGAACAATTGAGCAGTTTGAATGCTAGTTGTGAACTATGTGCTTCAAGTCGGATCAATTGCTGGGAACACCGGCCAACTCGAAGACAGAAGGCCTACGGTTCTCAGAAAGTGTTCACATGTATAGGTAATTGTTGCTCGTTACCAAGCTGCAACTGCGCGTCTGCAGGGTCGTCGTGGAACAGTCGATTGTAGACCGTAATTTCTCTGTCTGCACGGCGCGGTAAAGGACGCATGAGCGTTTAATAATTAATGCGAGTCGCCTGCAAAGATAAATACCTGCGCGTCGAGTTGTTGCCCATAATCGATAAGGAGCGATGAGAATATGCAAATGACGGCGGTCACGGCATGCACTTCAAGTGCGTCACTATTGCCTGCTTCAGTGTCCCACCTTTTTATGAAGTATGAAGTAACTGTTGCCACGATCAACTGGAGAAATTAGGCATTCCGAGTGATCTCAGCTTGTTCTTCTTGTATTGAATCTTTATTAGCAGACACCGCGGCATTTGACGAATTGCCGCTAGTACTTTCCAACTTTCTGAAGGAAGACTGGGTTTAACGTCCTGTCGACATCGAGGTCATTAGAGAGAGAGCGAAAGCTCGGACTGTGTGAAGGACTAGGATAGGAAATCGGCCGTGCCCTTTCAAAGAAACAAGCCCGACATGTACCAGGAGCGATTTAGGGAAATCACGGAAAACCTAAATCTGGATGGCCGGACGCGAGTTTAAGCCGTTGTCCTCCAGATTGTGAGTTCATTGTGCTAACCACTGCACCACCTCGCTCGATAAACTAACTTTCTGAAGTACATAATCGAACTGACAGCCACTTCCTCCTTTGGGAAGAGCAAAATTTCTTACACTGTAGTATGCAGAAATAAGTGTCCACATAGTTGTAGTGAACGCATGAGCACTCAGAAACGTAAATTCTTTTTGACATTTTATGTAGTAATGCTTGAGGCACTTTTAATAGTACATAATGGGTAGTAACATGTACGCTTCGGTAGCTGACTGGTCAGCGCGGCTGACAGCCATACGGAACCATCGGGTTCGATTCGCGGTACTGCCACGGATTTTTCCTTGGTGGGAAGACTAGAGTGCACCCCCGCCTCGTGAGGGTATTGAGGATCTGCTTGACCTAGGAGCAGAGGCTCCAGGTATTGAAAACCGACAACGGCCGGGGCAATAGTACGCTGACACCACGCCCCTTCATACCGATCCAATGACGCTAATGGCAGAGGATGACACGGCGGTCGGACGGTGTCGATGGGTGTGCCTGGACCTATGAACGGAATCTACGTGTTTAACAGTAACAAAGCAAATGAGAAGGATAATATGCTACTAGAATATGCTGAATATGCATACGAAATTTAATGAATTCTCCCGGCTCAATACCTTCCTGTGTACTGTATTAAATTCCATAATGTTTTACGCCCCAATCCGTATGCTTCACAGCTATTTTTTCAGTGTTGCTTGCTGTTGTTTAAACCTGACTGCCAAGCTCTGACAAACCTCGATCACGCAGTTAATCTACTCGTGACGTGATTGTCGGTGTTACGTGGCTCCTCTTCAACTTTTTGTATTCGCCTATTCTGATGCTACACCAGTTCAGTAATTCCACTTTATCCAAACCCTTCATCTGGTCTTATAAAAGACAGAGTGCAATATGGTATAAATGTGTGCTGTACTGAATGAGAGCTCTATTTAAATGTAGATAACTGCACGATAATGTTCATAAACTGAAGAAAGAACCTGGGATATCACATTACAGCATTAGTTCTGAGCTTCTTATGTCTCATGGTACATAAGGGTACGATACAAAGCTACATGAAATGCAACGGACACCTGAAATCAGTAATACAGAAGAAAAATGCAGGACTTTCGTTTGTTGAAATGCTTGTGTAATGTGCCTGTGAAGGAAGTCGAATTCAAGGCTAGTGCAAATATTTGTGGAGTACTGTTTAACGTTTGGTGCTCTTATCAAATGAGCGTGACCATTGACGTCGGAAAAAATCAGATATAAGCTGCTAGGACCATAAAAGGTCGGTACACCACAGAACAAAATACACTGATGTCCAAAACTTAAGGACGAAAATAACTTTCGCACGATGTGTCACTGCCAAATAATACAGCTCGATGATACTTGGATCATACACAGAAAGAACTGTTACAGTATAGTACAGAAGGTAACTGAAAGATATACACAGACCGCCAGATACGACGCTTTTATTCAAAGACAATAACTACAATGAATTCACCGTGATTTATCGTAGTCCCTGGACATTACAAAAGATAGGATATGGTTTGTGATCATCACGGACGGCAATGCATGCTCTGCAGGGTGCTCCCGTGCTGGCGACAAGTTTGGTAAGGAGTTATTGTGGTATGGCATTCCTGGCCTGCACCAGCAATTCTTTCAGCTCCCAAAAAACTCCTTGAATTGTTTCAACATACAAGCCTTTAAGCCAGTGCGCCTCAGGAGCAGACTACGGGCATTCTCATTGGTTGTCACCTTTTCTCGCTAATACCATTCCTCTGAAAAGTGTTGCCTTCTATCATGACTTCACACAAGTCAGTTTAATCTCATGTTTTCCAAAATACCAGATGTATGCTAAATACGTGACAGAACACACGAAATTTCATGCATTACTTCCTATCGACGGGTTTAGCTCTACATGTGTTTCTACAAACCACAACTGCCTCAGAAACAGTTCAGTCAAGGCACGATATCTGTGTTGTTATATCAGAGAATGACGTTAAACACAAAACACGTAGTGAAAGTGCTGCCAGTTGGGAGGTAAACTGCGGAAATACAAATTCCCGGACGCTCGAACAACGCAGCCACCCGCGGCCACGCATCGATTGCCGATAAGCTTGCGGGTTTGCTTCCTGTCCCGAGTCGCGTGCACGCACTCCGTTAGCATTACGTGTTTTTTTTCTCTGCAGAAAAGCTAGTAATAACACTTACCTGAATCCTTCGGAAATGTGAAATGCAGTTTGCGAAGAAGTGTCATATGGGGCTGTTAAAACACAAATAATTAGCGACTAGATATTATTTTAATTTATGGCGAATGTCACAGAAATGCAACCGCAGCTGCGACACTGTATGCTGAACGCTACCCAGATCAGCGGTAACCGTCACGTCGAACCATTGGTAACATCTGCAAGGCACTCACGGAAGTAGGAAGCTGGGCTTCCACAAAACGTCGACTTACAATGCCAGCGACCAGCAATGGAAACGAAATTGCTGTTCTGGCTGCTGTAGGGCACAATCCTCAGGTGAGTGTACGAGAAATTGCAGTAGGTGTAGGAATAAGCCACAGTAGTGTGTGCAGAATCTTGCATTGGTATCGGTTTCATCCGTTCCATATCTCACTGCACTGCACTGTCCCCCGACTTCACGCCATTAGACTTCTTTCTCTGGGGCGCAGTGAGAGACAGAGTGTATCAAGAGCCTCCAACGAACGACAGTATACGATGTGCAACATCGTATTACTGCGGCGTGTGCGGCAATATCTGTAGAAACTCTACAATCTGTGCAACACCCTCTCGTTACCTGTCTGCAAACGTGTATTGATGCAAACTGAGGGCATTTCGAACATATGTTGACGTGACACAGAGTCATTGGTCAAGATGTGGGTGTATTGTCTATGCTGGATGTAATGAACAACAATACAGTTTCTGTGGGCGACTGGGCACTAGTAAATGTGTTTAGCAAAGTGAATTGAAATGAGTTATCTCTAATTGTAGCTCTAGATGCCATTTCGCTGGAATAAACATACATTTACAATCTGAAAAACGTAACTTTGCGTTGGTCGTGTTACTTGTTAATTTTGGTGGATTCTGCACACCTTCCCATTGTGTGAGCCCCTGACTCAGGCAACGTGAGGTGCACGCTTGAGTCTCAAGACGGGCGCTAGCTGTGCGCTTCATTTATTTTAAGCATCAACTTCGCTTCGCAATTTCACGGGTTGTAACTGACGTATTGCGATGCAACCAACGCCATTATCTTTGTGATTTTTCATGCTACTGAATGCAAACGAAATAATAGGGGGTGTCCATTTAAAAAGACACAAGTTTGTGTTGAAAATAGTGTTTGTTTACGTTTTAAAATTTCGCATAGCATTTGGTTGCCTAAGCCTCTGCCGTACGTTCATGCTGGTGAAAACCGTTTTTGAATATCTATTGTTGTTCCAGAGATATCTGAGGTGGCAGAGTTGGGTGAGACACCCTATATATATATATATATATATATATATATATATATATATATATATATATATATATATATATATATGGCCATTAAAACTGCTACACCACGAATATGACGTGCTACGAACGCGAAATTTTACCGACAGGAAGAAGATGCTGTGTTATGCAAATGATTAGCTTTTCACAGCATTCACACAAGGTTGGCGCCGGTGGCGACACCTACAACGTGCTGACATGAGGAAAGTTTCCAACTCATTTCTCATACATAAACAGCAGTTGACCGGCGTTGCCTGGTGAAACGTTGTTGTGATGCCTCGTGTAAGGAGGAGAAATGCGTACCATCACGTTTCCGACTTTGATAAAGGTCGGATTGTAGCCTATCGCGATTGCGCTTTATCGTAGCGCGACATTGCTGCTGGCGTTGGTCGAGATCCAATGACTGTTAGCAGAATATGGAATCGGTGGGTTCAGGAGGGTAATACGGAACGCCGTGCTGAATCCTAACGACCTCGTATCACGAGCAGTCGAGATGGCTGTAACGGATCGTGCAGCCACGTCTCGATCCCTGAGTCAACAGATGGGCACCTTTGCAAGACAACAACCAGCTGCACGAACAGTTCGACGACGTTTGCAGCAGCATGGACTATCAGCTCGGAGACCATGGCTGCGGTTACCCTTGACGCTGCATCACAGACAGGAGCGCCTGCGATGGTGTACTCAACGACGAACCTGGGTGCACGAATGGCAAAACGTCATTTTTTCGGATGAATTCAGGTTCTGTTTACAGTATCATGATGGTCGCATCCGTGTTTGGCGACATCGCGGTGAACGCACATTGGAAGCGAGTATTCATCATCGTCATACTGGCGTTTCACCTGGCGTCATGGTGTGGGGTGCCATTGGTTACACGTCTCGGTCACCTCTTGTTCGCATTGACGGCACTTTGAACAGTGGAAGTTACATTTCAGATGTGTTACGACCCGTGGCTCTACCCTTCATTCGATCCCTGCGAAACCCTACATTTCAGCAGGATAATGCACGACCGCGCGGGCCTTTCTGGATACAGAAAATGTTCGACTGCTGCCCTGGCCAGCACATTCTCCAGAACTCTCACCAACTGAAAACGTCTGGTCAATGGTGGCCGAGCAATACGTCAGTCACTACTCCTGATGAACTGTGGTATCGTGCTGATGCTGCATGGGCAGCTGTACCTGTACACGCCATCCAAGCTCTGTTTGACTCAATGCCCAGGCGTATCAAGTCGATTATTACGGCCAGAGGTGGTTGTTCTGGGTACTGATTTCTCAGGATCTATGCATCCAAACTGCGTGAAATGTAATTACATGTCAGTTCTAGTATAATATATTTGTCCAATGAATACCCGTTTATCATCTGCACTTCTTCTTGGTGTAGCAATTTCAATGGCCAGAAATATATATACAGGGTGAGTCACCTAACGTTACCGCTGGATATATTTCGTAAACCACATCAAATACTGACGAATCGATTCCACAGACCGAACGTGAGAAGAGGGGCTAGTGTAATTGGTTAATACAAACCATAAAAAAATGCACGGAAGTATGTTTTTTAACACAAACCTACGTTTTTTTAAATAGAACCCCGTTAGTTTTGTTAGCACATCTGAACATATAAACAAATACGTAATCAGTCCCGTTTGTTGCATTGTAAAATGTTAATTACATCCGCAGATATTGTAACCTAAAGTTGACGCTTGAGTGCCACTCCTCCGCTGTTCGATCGTGTGTATCGGAGAGCACCGAATTACGTAGGGATCCAAAGGGAACGGTGATGGACCTCAGGTACAGAAGAGACTGGAACAGCACATTACGTCCACATACTAACACCTTTTTATTGGTCTTTTTCACTGACGCACATGTACATTACCATGAGGGGTGAGGTACACTTACACACGTGGTTTCCGTTTTCAATTACGGAGTGGAATAGAGTGTGTCCCGACATGTCAGGCCAATAGATGTTCAATGTGGTGGCCATCATTTGCTGCACACAATTGCAATCTCTGGCGTAATGAATGTCGTACACGCCGCAGTACATCTGGTGTAATGTCGCCGCAGGCTGCCACAATACGTTGTTTCATATCCTCTGTGGTTGTAGGCACATCACGGTACACATTCTCCTTTAACGCACCCCACAGAAAGAAGTCCAGAGGTGTAAGATCAGGAGAATGGGCTGACCAATTTATGCGTCTTCCACGTCCTATGAAACGCCCGTCGAACGTGTACCTCACCCCTCATGGTAATGTGCATTTGCGTCAGTGAAAAAGACCAATAAAAAGGTGTTAGCATGTGGACGTAATGTGCTGTTCCAGTCTCTTCTGTACCGAAGGTCCATCACCGTTCCCTTTGGATCCCTACGTAATTCGGTGCTCTCCCATACACACGATCGAACAGCGGAGGAGTGGTACTCAAGGGTCAACTTTAGGTTACAATATCTCAGGATGTAATTAACATTTTACAATGCAACAAACGGGACTGATTACGTATTTGTTTATATGTTCAGATGTGCTAGCAAAACTAACGGGGTTCCATTTAAAAAAACGTAGGTTTGTGTTAAAAAACATACTTCCGTGCATTTTTTTATGGTTTGTATTAACCAATTACACTAGCCCCTCTTCTCACGTTCGGTCTGTGGAATCGATTCGTCAGTGTTTGATGTGGTTTACGAAATATATCCAGCGGTAATGTTAGGTGACTATATATATATATATACTCCTGGAAATTGAAATAAGAACACCGTGAATTCATTGTCCCAGGAAGCGGAAACTTTATTGACACATTCCTGGGGTCAGATACATCACATGATCACACTGACAGAACCACAGGCACATAGACACAGGCAACAGAGCATGCACAATGTCGGCACTAGTACAGTGTATATCCACCTTTCGCAGCAATGCAGGCTGCTATTCTCCCATGGAGACGATCATAGAGATGCTGGATGTAGTCCTGTGGAACGGCTTGCCATGCCATTTCCACCTGGCGCCTCAGTTGGACCAGCGTTCGTGCTGGACGTGCAGACCGCGTGAGACGACGCTTCATCCAGTCCCAAACATGCTCAATGGGGGACAGATCCGGAGATCTTGCTGGCCAGGGTAGCTGACTTACACCTTCTAGAGCATGTTGGGTGGCACGGGATACATGCGGACGTGCATTGTCCTGTTGGAACAGCAAGTTCCCTTGCCGGTCTAGGAATGGTAGAACGATGGGTTCGATGACGGTTTGGATGTACCGTGCACTATTCAGTGTCCCCTCGACGATCACCAGTGGTGTACGGCCAGTGTAGGAGATCGCTCCCCACACCATGATGCCGGGTGTTGGCCCTGTGTGCCTCGGTCGTATGCAGTCCTGATTGTGGCGCTCACCTGCACGGCGCCAAACACGCATACGACCATCATTGGCACCAAGGCAGAAGCGACTCTCATCGCTGAAGACGACACGTCTCCATTCGTCCCTCCATTCACGCCTGTCGCGACACCACTGGAGGCGGGCTGCACGATGTTGGGGCGTGAGCGGAAGACGGCCTAACGGTGTGCGGGACCGTAGCCCAGCTTCATGGAGACGGTTGCGAATGGTCCTCGCCGATACCCCAGGAGCAACAGTGTCCCTAATTTGCTGGGAAGTGGCGGTGCGGTCCCCTACGGCACTGCGTAGGATCCTATGGTCTTGGCGTGCATCCGTGCGTCGCTGCGGTCCGGTCCCAGGTCGACGGGCACGTGCACCTTCCGCCGACCACTGGCGACAACATCGATGTACTGTGGAGACCTCACGCCCCACGTGTTGAGCAATTCGGCGGTACGTCCACCCGGCCTCCTGCATGCCCACTATACGCCCTCGCTCAAAGTCCGTCAACTGCACATACGGTTCACGTCCACGCTGTCGCGGCATGCTAGCAGTGTTAAAGACTGCGATGGAGCTCCGTATGCCACGGCAAACTGGCTGACACTGACGGCGGCGGTGCACAAATGCTGCGCAGCTAGCGCCATTCGACGGCCAACACCTCGGTTCCTGGTGTGTCCGCTGTGCCGTGCGTGTGATCATTGCTTGCACAGCTCTCTCGCAGTGTCCGGAGCAAGTATGGTGGGTCTGACACACCGGTGTCAATGTGTTCTTTTTTCCATTTCCAGGAGTATATATATATATATATATATATATATATATATATATATATATATATGTATGTGTGTGTGTGTGTGTGTGTGTGTGTGAATGTATTTTAGCTACTCTGCTGATCTTTTATTTGTATTTTAATACAATGGATATAGGTAACGATTTTGTGTTTGAGTAACTTCGACAAAGAATGCAAAAGAGTGGATCTGACATAACGAAGTTTACCTCTTATCATTTGTTGTTGTTGTTGCGGTCTTCAGTCCTGAGACTGGTTTGATGCAGCTCTCCATGCTACTCTATCCTGTGCAAGCTTCTTCATCTCCCAGTATCTACTGCAACCTACATCCTTCTGAATCTGCTTAGTGTATTCATCTCTTGGTCTCCCTCTACGATTTTTACCCTCCACACTGCCCTCCAATGCTAAATTTGTGATCCCTTGATGCCTCAAAACATGTCCTACCAACCGATCCCTTCTTCTAGTCAAGTTGTGCCACAAACTTCTCTTCTCCCCAATCCTATTCAATACCTCCTCATTAGTTACATGATCTACCCACCTTATCTTCAGCATTCTTCTGTAGCACCACATTTCGAAAGCTTCTATTCTCTTCTTGTCCACAATAGTTATCGTCCATGTTTCACTTCCATACATGGCTACACTCCATACAAATACTTTCAGAAATGACTTCCTGACACTTAAATCTATTCTCGATGTTAACAAATTCCTCTTCTTGAGAAACGCTTTCCTTGCCATTGCCAGTCTACATTTTATATCCTCTCTACTTCGACCATCATCGGTTATTTTACTCCCTAAATAACAAAACTCCTTTACTACTTTAAGTGTCTCATTTCCTAATCTAATTCCCTCGGCATCACCCGACTTAATTTGACTACATTCCATTATCCTCGTTTTGCTTTTGTTGATGTTCATCTTATATCCTCCTTTCAAGACACTGTCCATTCCGTTCAACTGCTCTTCCAAGTCCTTTGCTGTCTCTGACAGAATTACAATGTCACCGGCGAACCTCAAAGTTTTTACTTCTTCTCCATGAATTTTAATACCTACTCCTAATTTTTCTTTTGTTTCCTTTACTGCTTGCTCAATATACAGATTGAATAACATCGGGGAGAGGCTACAACCCTGTCTTACTCCTTTCCCAACCACTGCTTCCCTTTCATGCCCCTCGACTCTTACAACTGCCATCTGGTATCTGTACAAACTGTAAATAGCCTTTCGCTCCCTGTACTTTACCCCTGCCACCTTCAGAATTTGAAAGAGAGTATTCCAGTTAACATTGTCAAAAGCTTTCTCTAAGTCTACAAATGCTAGAAACGTAGGTTTGCCTTTTCTTAATCTTTCTTCTAAGATAAGTCGTAAGGTCAGTATTGCCTCACGTGTTCCAACATTTCTACGGAATCCAAACTGATCTTCCCCGAGGTCGGCTTCTACCAGTTTTTCCATTCGTCTGTAAAGAATTCGCGTTAGTATTTTGCAACTGTGACTTATTAAACTGATAGTTCGGTAATTTTCACATCTGTCATCACCTGCTTTCTTTGGGATTGGAATTATTATATTCTTCTTGAAGTCTGAGGGTATTTCTCCTGTCTCATACATCGTGCTCACCAGATGGTAGAGTTTTGTCATGACTGGCTCTCCCGAGGCCATCAGTAGTTCAAATGGAATGTTGTCTACTCCCGGGGCCTTGTTTCGACTCAGGTCTTTCAGTGGTCTGTCAAACTCTTCACGCAGTATCTTATCTCCCATTTCGTCTTCATCTACATCCTCTTCCATTTCCATAATATTGTCCTCAAGTACATCGCCCTTGTATAAACCCTCTATATACTCCTTCCACCTTCCGCCCTCCCTTCTTTGCTTAGAACTGGGTTGCCATCTGAGCTCTTGATATTCATACAAGTGGTTCTCTTCTCTCCAAAGGTCTCTTTAATTTTCCTGTAGGCAGCATCTATCTTACCCCTAGTGAGACAAGCCTCTACATCCTTACATTTGTCCTCTAGCCATCCCTGCTTAGCCATTTTGCACTTCCTGTCGATATCATTTTTGAGACGTTTGTATTCCTTTTTGCCTGCTTCATTTACTGCATTTTTATATTTTCTCCTTTCATCAATTAAATTCAATATTTCTTCTGTTACCCAAGGATTTCTATTAGCCCTCGTCTTTTTACCTACTTGATCCTCTGCTGCTTTCACTACTTCATCCCTCAGAGCTACCCATTCTTCTTCTACTGTATTTCTTTCCCCCATTCCTGTCAATTGTTCTCTTATGCTCTCCCTGAAACTCTCTACAACCTCTGGTTCTTTCAGTTTATCCAGGTCCCATCTCCTTAAATTCCCACCTTTTTGCAGTTTCTTCAGTTTCAATCTGCAGTTCATAACCAATAGATTGTGGTCAGAATCCACATCTGCCCCAGGAAATGTCTTACAATTTAAAACCTGGTTCCTAAATCTCTGTCTTACCATTATATAATCTATTTGATACCTTTTAGTATCTCCAGGATTCTTCCAGGTATACAACCTTCTTTTATGATTCTTGAACCAAGTGTTGGCTATGATTAAGTTATGCTCTGTGCAAAATTCTACAAGGCGGCTTCCTCTTTCATTCCTTCCCCCCAATCCATATTCACCTACTATGTTTCCTTCTCTCCCTTTTCCTACTGACGAATTTCAGTCACCCATGACTATTAAATTTTCGTCTCCCTTCACTACCTGAATAATTTCTTTTATCTCGTCATACATTTCATCTATTTCTTCATCATCTGCAGAGGTAGTTGGCATATAAACTTGTACTACTGTAGTAGGCATGGGCTTTGTGTCTATCTTGGCCACAATAATGCGTTCACTATGCTGTTTGTAGTAGCTAACCCGCACTCCTATTTTTTTATTCATTATTAAACCTACTTCTGCATTACCCCTAATTGATTTTGTATTTATAACCCTGTAATCACCTGACCAAAAGTCTTGTTCCTCCTGCCACCGAACTTCACTAATTCCCACTATATCTAACTTTAACCTATCCATTTCCCTTTTTAAATTTTCTAACCTACCAGCCCGATTAAGGGATCTGACATTCCACGCTCCGATCCGTAGAACGCCAGTTTTCTTTCTCCTGATAACGACGTCCTCCTGAGTAGTCCCCGCCCGGAGATCCGAATGGGGGACTATTTTACCTCCGGAATATTTTACCCAAGAGGACGCCATCATCATTTAATCATACAGTAGAGCTGCATGTCCTCGGGAAAAATTACGGCTGTAGTTTCCCCTTGCTTTCAGCCGTTCGCAGTACCAGCACAGCAAGGCCGTTTTGGTTAATGTTACAAGGCCAGATCAGTCAATCATCCAGACTGTTGCCCCTGCAACTACTGAAAAGGCTGCTGCCCCTCTTCAGGAACCACATGTTTGTCTGGCCTCTCAACAGATACCCCTCCGTTGTGGTTGCACCTACGGTACGGCCATCTGTATCGCTGAGGCACGCAAGCCTGCCCACCAACGGCAAGGTCCATGGTTCATGGGGGGTCTTATCATTTATTTTTAAAATTTATCATAACATTTGTTTCAATATAGTTTAATAGGATCACCAATAACACATAAGCCGAATCGCTGAACTGGTCACCACCCACATACGTCCTCCATATGCTCTTGCTTCCTAATGTAGTTTCTGTCGATAGAAATAGCAGATATTACGCAAAGCCGATATGAGCACTTCTTCGCAAACCGCGGAATTGGCAAGCTGGATACCACCCACAATCGTGGGTATCTTGTTTTCTAATGTAGCTTTCACGGATAGATTTGGCGGATATTACATGAGCCACATATGAGCACTTCTTCGAAAACAACGTTTCACGTATCAGAAGGATCCATGTAAGTGGTTTTACTAGCATTTCGGCAGAGAAATGAACACGTAATATTAGCGGAGTGAGGGCACTTGAGTCAGGACAGGAAACAAGCCCGCAAGCTTATCGGCAATCGATGTGTGGCCGCAGGTGGCTGCGCTGTTTGAGCGGCAGGAAATTTGTGTTTCCGCAATTTACCTCCCAACCGGCAGCACTTTCTCCACGTATTTTGCGTCTAATATCAGTCTATAGCAGAACGACACAAGTTTTCGTGCCTTGTTTGCTCTATTTCTGAGGCCATTTTGGTTTATAGAAGTACGTTTAGAGCTAGACCTATCGATAGGAAGTTATGCATCAAATGTCATATGTTCTGACACGTCCTTAGCATACTTCTGGTATTTTGGAAAACATGCGATTAAACTGAGGAATCTGGCACGTGGTTTACTAAAGGCGAGTGTTTTCGTAGTCACGTGTAGTTTTTTCTTCGTTACTGAAGGCCAGCATATCGACTAGATGACGGCAAATGTAACAAGCCACAAGAAAACAGGTTTTAATGTAGCAACATATGTGAATTGCCTTACAGTATGAGAGCAGTTCAGCAGACCAGATTAGGAGGCACTTGTACACTGAAGGTAGAGCGTGGTGATATTGGTATGTTTACGGCAGGATACAGGCGCCAGTCCAGGCAACCCCTGCTCTGAGCACAGTACTATATGCGATGCATGATGTCAGAAACTGTGACGCCGTTGCTGTCCTTTATAAGCCACGGATTTCGGAACTTTTGAGGTTTAGAAACGTGAAACCAAGTGTGTTACCACTAATTGTACCTCTAGTTGTCATTTCGCAACAATAAACATTATGCGCAGGACATCCATCATACTGATACCACATTATTTGACACATTATAAGAGGTGACCGGTTCAAGTAAGGTAGAGCTCAAGAAGGGGTTAAACTGTCCCCCTTTACGAGTGCCATCAATGAAATATGGGTCAATGATGTGTTTTCACACAATACAACACCATACATTAACATTTCAGTGACGTAGTACGTCAGTCACATCACGATTACGGGCAGCGTGAGGTGCACGCTTGAGTCTCAGGACGTGCGCTAGCTGTTCGGTTCATTTATTTAGAGTGTCAACTTCGCTTCGCAATTTCTCGGGTTGTAATTGAGGTATTGCGATGCAACCAACGCCATTATTTTTGTGATGTTTCATGCTATTGATTGCATGCGAAACAATAGGGGGTGTCCAATTAAAAATACACAAGTCTGTGTTGAAAATAGTATTTGTTTATGTTTTAAAATTTCGCATAGTATTTGGTTTCCTAAGCCCCTACCGTATGTTCATGCTGGTGAAAACCATTTTTGAATATCTATTATTGTTCCAGAGTTATTTGAAGTGGCAGAGTTAGGTGAAACACCCTATATATATATAATATTTTTTATTTGCTATGTTTTGTAAAATTTTCAACAAAAAACGTACTAATAATAAAACTGAATTTATATGATACAAAATGTAAAATCACACAATGTACGACCTGCTATATAATAATAGATAGCAGGTCTTTACTTGAGAAATAAATAAATTAAACCACATTAAAACCTTCAATCCAACTAATGCGGTAGGATAGACATAAGACAAAAATGTTAAACCCCTACCAGATATGTCATATCGTCACCTAACACAGAAGAAAGATCGGCTAGAAAACCGTTTGCTGCCATCTTGTCGTGATATGAAACGTGTTCTGGTATAATGAGAGGTGAATAACTCTATCACCAGCATCGCAAACTGTTGGGTGTTCTCACTGGAAGCGGGATCCATTCCATGTTGGAAAGTGTCCCATGCGGGGCACCTTCATATGACTCCATCTGGCCTAAGTTGTCACTGGCATGAACGTCACGCCCGAATCTTTGACTGCACCAGACACAGTTTGTTATTCCAGTCATTCTTCCTCCCACTTTCACATGATCCTGTGCCTCATAAACGATGTGACTGTATTTAGTGGGACGGCACTTTCTCCCAAGCAGGCGTACTTAGCTACTTTAGCTGAAGCTGCATTTTGCTGTTCTGATTAATATAAATCTATCTGCCTGCTGGTTACGTGTCACTGATAGCCCGGAGGCCACCCAAAGAGTCGGAAAAAATGAGGAATTTTGTGCCACGATGCATGTTATCTTCTACAGCGGCCTTAAGGTCTCGTAGAGTTTCTTATCGAAATCTACGAATTCATTAGATATCGTGCCTTGATTGTGCTATTTCTGAGCCCGTTTTAGTTTGTAGAAGCAGATATGGAGCTAAACCTAACGATAGGATCTTATACATCTAATTTCGTATCTTCTGTCACGTATTCAGCATACTTCTGGTATTTTGGAAAACTAGATTAAATTGTGGAACCTGGGCACGAGCTGTACAAAAGGGGAAGTGCTTCGTAATTAAGTCGTTAATTATTTGTGTTTTAACAGTCCCATATGAACACTTCTTTGCAAACCGCGTTTCACGTATCGGAAGGATCCAGGTAAGTGCTATTACTAGCATTTCTGCAGAGAAATGAAAAGGTAATGCTATCGTAGTGCGTACACGCGACTCGTGGCAGGCAGGAAACAAACCCGCATGCTTACCGGGAATCGATGAATGCTCGCATGTGACTGAGTTACTCGAGCGACCGGAAATTTGTGTTTCTGCAATTTACCTCCAAACAGGCAGAACTTCCACTACATATTTTGTGTTTCGTGAGGACACATTCAGAAAATATCACAGAGGAGCCGAATGAGTCCCTCTGTGTAGACCCATCAGAGTAAACTACAGTGCAGCTGCATTACTCCGATGAAATCGCAGACTTGAACACGTCGTGTTGGTTACAACTCTCTCCGTACCCAGACAAATCTAAACTAATTCTGAACCACCTTAGCAGATAGGATAGCGAAAGACTCCAATTTCGGTTAGTTACAGTAAGGTGGATTGCACCGAGTGCAAGTAAGTTCTGAGTTTCGCTTAGCGCAAATCTCAAACGGCTTCGTTGCTCGCAGTCAGTTCATGAATATTCGTTCCAGTGGAACGGCGCACAATGCTATGTACTCTCGGCGAGTATGAGGTTGATAGTAGACCGTACGCATGACATACCGTGAGGTTTGCCGCCGGATGGTATATTGAAAATTCAACAAACTGAAGTATGTCTCTATTTTGCGAACAATCATTTCAAAGGGAGTGGCATCAATTATTTTCAAATACTATGGCCCAGCCGAGAAATATAAAGTGCATCCATAGTCAAACCAGAATCCCCCAAAAAGGTGTGTTCCCCATGTAACAGAGACATTCTTAAGTATACAGTAATTTTAGATCTTTAGTCTCTAAACCCTTCAGGTGTGACAACATATAAACCTCGTATCTAAAGGGGGACTCGAACTTTGGTATGAGGTATCAGATGATGATATTTCTGCATTAACATACGTCTATCTGACCAAGGGCATAAAGCGCCAAAATGTGGTGGAGCTCATTACAGATCTTTGGTTTCTGATCTAGGTGGCAGAAGAACTTTTAATCACTAGTTTTACCTGAATGGGCAGTGGAGGCGTTGGCGATAAGTTCCTGAACAAAAGATTTTAGGCTCACTTCGTGGGTTCAGTACGTAGTATCTCATGGAGTGAGATCATGGGACAGTAGTTATGTGGACTGTAAATTTAAAGTTATTCGACAGCAGTAGCCTACGTGCTAACACCAGATTTCATATTTTGTCGTCCTAAGAGGCCTCTGAACACAATATCAGAACTCATCGTAGTGGCTCACACGATACTGTTACGCACTTCACACACACTTTTGAGGAAACGTGAGGAACTAATGCTTAGCATTTAAGTAATACTCACGAATACTCGTGAAATATGCTAATAAAATCGGGTTCGAAATAATAACTAGAAATTTGGGCTTTAATATCAATTTTAAAACAATTTGGGTGATTCTAATTCAGTTATATCACCGGTATATAACTTGGGATACATTCAGAATCTCATTTTCTGTACAAAATCTACGTTAATAACACTCTGAGAAAAGAAAAAAAGACGCGCCAAGAAAGAATTATCATAATGTGACGGAAATCGGTATATGTGATGTACATGTACAGACAAACAAATAGTAACAGTTTTAGACAACTTAGATGATTTGTTCAAGAGAAAGAGCTTCGCAAATTGAACAATTCAACAATGCGCTGGTGCACCTCTGGCCCTTATGCAAACAGTTATTTGGCTTGGCATTGATTGACAGAGCTGTTGGATGTCCTCCTGAAGAATATTGTGCCAAATTCTTTCATCTGATGCGTTAGATCGTTGAAATCCAGTGCTGGCTGGAGGACTTTATCCATAATGCTCCAAACGTTCTCAGTTGTGAGACGCCCGGTGACCTTGTTGGCAGATGTAGGATCTGGCAAGTGCGAAGGCAAGCAGCAGAAACTCTCGCCGCGTCCGGGCGGGCATTATCTTGCTGAAATGTAAGCCCAGGATGGCTTGCCGTGAAGGGCAACAAAACGGTGTGTAGAATTCGTCGACGTCCCGCTGCGCAGTAAGAGTTCCGCGGTTGACAACCATATGCTATGGAATGAAATTGCATTCCAGACCATCACACTCTTGTCTCCAGACACATCTTCGGCCTGGAATCTCATTGACTGGAGTAGAATTGTCTTCAGTAAATGTTACCAGTCACTGTTTATTTTATCTCCACGACGCTTTTCAAAGGTTTAAACCTCCATCATCAGGTGGATTTACATTTGTTAGTATGACATTTGTGTGTGTGTGTGTGTGTGTGTGTGTGTGTGTGTGTGTGTTGTGTTACGTCTTTTGGAGGAACTTGTGGCACTGTCTAGTGGAGAAACAAATCACTACTTCACAACATGTATACTGTCATATTTTGTAAACAAATATGGTGTCATGTTTGTTTACAAAATATGAGAGTATACATGTGATGTGTTACGACAATGAAAGGAACCTGTGACCATTCTATTTTACTTATTTTACGTTTACCGTTAGATATACGTTTAATTTTTGTCAAAAGAAACCCAAAACCATGGTCTGAAGTAGTGTTTTGTTTCTCCACTAGACAGTGCACAAGTTCCTACAGGTTCCTCCAAAAATCGAAACACAACACACACACACAAATGTCATACTAACAAATGTAAATACACCTGATGATGGAGGTTTAAACCTTTGAAACGCGTCGTGGTGATAAATAAACAGTGACTTGTAACAGTTTCATTTAATGTCAATAATAGTCACGGAAAAGCCTATTCAGTGGTGAATCCCGCTTAGAAGTGAGCCCCGGTGACCAGCGAAGACGTGTCTGGAGACGGCCCAGACAGTGGTGAGATACCAACCTGACTACGCCCTCCATAAGGCCCGACAACTCTGATTGAGGGTCTAGGGTGCCATTTCATTTCATAGCAGCACCCTTCTGGTTGTCATCCACGACACCCTTACAGCACAACGGTACATAGACGATATTCTACGCCCTATTTTGTTGCCCATCCTAGGCTTACATTTCAGCAAGAGAAGGCCCTCTCGGACACGTCGGGAGTTTCTACACCTTGTCTTCGTAGTTGCCAAACCCTACCTTGGCCAAGAAGGTTGTCAGATTCTGTCCCACTTGAAAACGTTAGGAGCATTATGTGTAGGGTCCTCCAACCTGCTCGGAGTTTAACGATCTAACGCACCAATTGGACATAATTTTGCACGATATACTCCAGCAGGACATCCAAGAAGTCTATCAATCAACGCCAATCCCAATAACTGCGTGCTTAAGAGCCAGAAGTGGACCAACGCGCTATTGACTTGCACAGTTTGTGAAGTTATTTCTCTTGAATAAGTCATCCAATTTCTTCTGAAATTGTAATCAGTTTTTTAGTTGGTACATTTATATCACATCCACCGATTTCCGGCGCATGCGGATAATTCTTTCGTGTTGCGTCTTTCTTTTACTTAGAGTGTACTACAGAAAAATTAAGCACAAATTAATACTAACAAGTAAAATTACTGCGCATTTTCCAACAATTTGAATTTAGGGCTTGTAAGAATACATTTCTCTTACATTTGATTGAAACAAGTTTGGAACACTGTCAAGATAATTGAGCCGCCGAATGTTAGCAAGCTTTGAACGAACAGCAGAGCTGCACGAGTTCAATTCAGGGCAGTGGAGAACGAATACTGACAAAAGTGCTAGTTGTTAAGTAAAAATTCGCAAAGTGACTAGCTTCGCGGGGTAGCCGTGTGGTCAGGGCGCCTTGCCACGGTGCGCGTGGCTACCCTCATCGGAGGTTCAAGTTCTCCCTCAGGCATGGGTGTGTGTGTGTGTGTGTGTGTGTGTGTGTGTGTGTGTGTGTGTGTGTTGTCCTTAGCCTAAGTTAGTTCAAGTTAGATTAAGTAGTGTGTAAGCATAGGGACCGATGACCTTAGCAGTTTGTTCCCATAGGAACTTACCACCACCAAAAGTGAATAGGAACAAAAATGTAAAAAAAGTAGAAGCCAAGTAGTGTCAAGCCAAGTTGAGAATCAAAAGACAAAGTCTGTAGCGTAAACAAGAAGAGTGTGTTCGTACATAAGTACTGCTAAGTCTTCACACACAGTATTGCAGTGAGTGTCAGACAACCGAGGCAGACTTTTTTTCGTGCCTGGCGTATAACATGGACCGTCCATTTCACATGTTTAGCGGTCGTACTTGAGAGTGCTTAGAAGCCTAGTAGCATCTCTGCCATTCCCACCACGTGGATATTGCCATAGCAAGATAAATACCTCTACCCTTTAAACAATGTGTAGCGTCCATAGTGGCTGGGGCAATTTCTGGAGCACCCTTCAGTTCTCGCCTCCTAGGACCTCTTCGCGTTTCAGCATCTAACCGGCAGGTTGCTGTTGGAACAAATTGGTCTACGTACTGTGGATCATTGGTTGACACGTCTCTGGAAGAGTGACTGCTGGTATTTGATTGGGTCGCAGAAGACGCTAATCTGAGGTGGCTGATAGGACGGTTTTAAGCCATAGTGGCTGTGCGGCCAGCGCAGAGGTGGGGGCAGGGTTAGCACAAGCCGGATTGGGAGACAGATGAGACCTTGTGTTATGGATGTCCGGGAGACTGACTGGCATAGGCGGGAGGTGGTCCTTGTTTGTTGCGGCCAGATCTGCTGATCGTATCTGGTCGAAACTTCAAAAAGATAGCGATCCCTCTGGTCAGTGACAATGCCTCGTCTCCACCTTCTCCTGGCTGCATCTGCGTTTCAAATTTCTTAACCATCAACTCTGCATCAGAGTTTGTTTCTGGGTGGAAGGGCGTGATTATGTGCTCTATAACCTGTCGCTAGCAAAACAGCTAAATGATAATGCGGTGAATTGGAGAGAGTTGTTGGACACAATGGCACAGAGAGTGCCCTCAGTTGTGAAAATCTTAGCCAGGCGTTAGCATTTGCTGTAGTGGCAGGCATACGTTCCACATAGGAAATTAGATAGTGTGTCAAGCCAAGTTCCGTGGCATGGCCAGGGTGCCAAGGAAAAAAAATTACACCAGGTGGTTTTGGGTGGAAACGTAGCCGGCCTGGTCAGTGCAATTAGCAGGAATATTGATTCCAGGCTAACATTCATACTGTCTTATTTGCATATTCATTCTGTTTATCCTCTAGTGCAAGGTGGGGAGCAAAAAGAGGATACAGGAACATAACGAGGGAGGGATAATGAGCTGACATTCTTCTTCTTCGCTGGCCGGTGTAGCCGAGCGGTTCTAGGCGCTTCAGTTTGGAACCACGCGACCGCTCCGGTCGCAGGTTCGAATCTTGCCTCGGGCATGGATCTGTGTGATGTCCTTAGGTTAGTTAGGTTTAAGTAGTTCTACGTTCTAGGGGACTGATGACCTCAGAAGTGCCATAGTTCTCAGAGCCATTTGAACCATTTTTCTTCTTCTTCATTAATGAGTAACAGGACACCATCTGTGGTATTCAGACGGTGCTGTACGGAAAACAAAGCCCTGTTCCTTCGTAAGGTTCTCTAGCCCCATAACCAAACTAACAACATTTTGCTGAAGCTACTTCATGAGCAGTTACTGGAAACTCGTCTAGGGTCCGGCGCATGTTGTCGTATAACGTGAAGCTCATGACTTCCTTCCTACTGAAGCTAGTAGTGAGCTCCATGGCTAGATGCAACAGGGTATCAACATTAAGAAAATAAGTAATGGGCTGGTAGTGAATGTCGCAACATCTCAAGCGTTGCAACCATTGTCCCATCTTTTATGATCATTTAGAATAGGGGAGAAAAAAACCAGATAAGTGGCTTATGGTCTGTGATTAAATGAAACTTAGTACCATACAGTTACACACGATATTTCTTTACCCTGTAAACAACTGCTAATCCCTCTTTCTTAATATGACAGTTACTACATTGAGGCACTGCCTAAGTATTAAATGCGAACACTACTGACTGCTACGTTTGCATCAGACAGCAATGAATATAGTTAAACTTAGAGCAGAATTTACACACGTTTTATTTCAGGAAGTCTTGATGGCACATGCTGGAATACACTTACATACGAACCTTTTTGAAGACTGCGTCGGTGGATAGGTGATCTGGTCCTCACGGGATATAAATTTACCACAACAGTTCATTTTTCCCACAAATGATTAACTCTTTTAACTTTCTCAGCATGTGCAGTTTATCCGTGGTGTGCAAATGAGCCCATTCTTAATCAAAATATAACCTGGGTAATTTATGCTCAGCTTGAAGGGGATACATATTTTGTCGAGCTGGAAACACAACATCTTGTTTTGCAGGTGGGCGAAAAATATTTGTAGACTGGCCTTTTGTTTTTATTGAGTAGGCCGCATTACGGTATATTGTGTAAATTGTTAGCACAGTTTCAGATGCCATGAATGAATTGTCCGAGATATCTCAAAAGAATTGCAAGAGAGCGAACCGCACTGAATAGCAACTGGTTGTACTAATATGGAGGGTGGTCAGAAACAGTCTGAAAACTTCTAAGGGTGTTCCAGCGTAGGCTGTGCTGAGAAATAACTGCTTGTAAAATAATTCGACAGGTTGCGCCGTTTCCTAGTTAATTAGCATTGAATTTAGCCAATCGGGCCGCTACGCGCGCCAGTTCAAGCGGTCGCCAGAGACAGTGTCGCCAAACGTGTCCTTCGTTTGGTTTTCTAAAACCGAATAAGAGAGCAGTACAATTGGACGTGGAGGGTCTAAAGGATCGAACCAGGGCCAAGGGATGAGTAGTCTCGTGCACTATTATCTAGGCTATTAGAACAACTGACACTAATAATTACATCTGGTGGGCCGATTGAATTTTCGCGTGCATCGGCTTGATTGGCTAACTTCAATGCAGATTAACTCGGTAAAGGCGCAACGTATGAAATTTTTTTAATTGTTATTTGTCAACGCAACCTACCCTGCAACACTCTTACAAGCTTCTCAGCCTGTTTCTAACCACCTTGTATACCAAAAGGCGTGTTTAATACAAGTATTTCTCTTCTATCAGTGACAAGGGATATCTGTCAATACGGGTCGCCAAAAGGACCCTTCAAAAAATGCTGGTCTCCAGTTAATTTTGCCAGGAACTATTTTGGTCAAGCAATGTGATACAGTTTATTCGCCTGGATGACCATGCGCATTAGCACACCGCTTCTCGTATTCGCAGAGGGAAGCTGACCCAGAATCGAATCCCCCGGCATATTAATGACTTTCCCATATTCAACTAGGTGAACACAGGGATGGTACTCAGTCATGCCCGTTTCTATTATCAGGCATTACAAGGCGGCAGCGTAGGGTAGCAAAATTTTAGGGGTGGCTAAGGGAAGAAGAAAAAATTAATTTCAAATTAATCAGCGAAAAAATTGAGCAAATGAGGATAAAAAATGGAAAGAAGAGATAAAATTAAAACAACGAATTGTTTTTAAAAACATACGTAACAGTTACTCAATAGGTCTTTACTTACTCTGAAGAAAGTAAAAACGTTGTCTTCAACTACCGCAAAGCTAAAGCAGCCGCAAAGTACGAAACGGGAACAAACACGACCTTGATGCTTTTCTATCGAGCATTGGAGCGGGGCACCAGCGCTGGCTTGCGATCATCTTGAGACTTGATACCTTCCTCAGCCCCTTTTTTTTCTCTGCCGATCATTTGTTAAGCGTCAGTTGTATTGAGTGCATCTGTTGATATTTTTAGCGCTACTATTACTACTATTATTTCCTGTGGATAATCGATCATGTATTCACAAGCTAGGTTTTGTACCTCTCTTTCAACATATCTAAAAGGAATAAAAGACAAGTGCAGTTCATCATACCTATACACAAAAATGAGTTAGTGTCTGTCTTTAAGTTTGTCTCTGGGTGTCTGAGACTCGCAGCACGAGAACAGAACTACACTGTCTTTTCTCAAACAAATTAGCTGTCGTTTTCTTAAAATTTGACATATACACAAATAATAACCAGGAACAGAGTATCATTACTTCTTCATTGACTGGGACATAATTTTAGAAGTTGTGTGCATTGTGCTTGCAAGCTGTTGTCTCAATATATTTTACACATTAGTGCATACTGCAATCTCTGTGTTGCATATTGTGCTTTGACGAGTGCGCTTGAAAAGTATAATAGGAAATTTACATTGTTGTGCCGTTAGATGTTGGTGGTGGTGGTGGAGGATATCGGGGAGACAGATGGTAGTAAAAAACAGGGGGCATCATATTTCAATTCTCGCCTAGGGCGACAAAACACTACCATCGGTCCTGTCCTCATTTACACGATTCGCAAACATTTCGGAAACGTCGGCACACTTGCACATCGGATAACACCAGACGCAGACAATTGGGGTCCTCTATCACTTACATTGCTAAATCCTACAATTAGCATCAAGACCCTGCGAAGATGTGGGATAAAGGCCAGAAAAGAAGGAGAAGAATAGTATTGGACGTGTTATGCAAAAATATGGCTGTGTGGATGATGTAGCTGAAATACACACTTGAAATCTGTTTGCGCAGCTTTCTTTGAGTTCAAACAGTTGTTGAAATTCTGTGCGTAGCTTTTCTAGGTAGCTAAATGGAATGACGACACTTGATCATTAACTTTTATCAGAACATAATAAACCTGCCGAGCTCAAAAGTATTATTTATCACAGGTGAACTAACTACAAGAGGGGCGTAACAGTTGACCGAAAGGGCCACGGATGTACTGCCGGTTCATAGTGTACAGCGGGCACAATATTTCGGCGATCAAACATGTGGCCATCGCGATGTGCGTTGTCGAAATGACCTCTTGCGGGCGCACACCTGCTTCCACGTCCCTTCCCGCCGCGCGCCGTTGTGATCGTGGTCCGAGGAGCTTGCGGCGGCGACTGTGGCCAGCGTCGCCTCGGAGCGCCCTAGCTGTGGTAGCTGTGTCCGCCCTGGCCGCCTCTTCCTTGTGTTTTCTTTTGTTTTTCTCCTTAATTACACCCAATGTTGGTTCCCAAGCCTTGTTGAGTTGTAGTCGAGGTTCCCATTGATAAGACTGTCCCTAGTGACTATTTCGATGTCCTCTCTAACGACGCTCCCCAGTATTTCAACGTTTGTGGTAAAATCTTGGTGTGTTCGTATTCCATCGCGTGAGTTTCGGATAAACAGTGCTCTGCGACCGCCGACTTGTTTGGATCGAGCAGCCGAGTGTGCCACTGGTATTCTCGGGAGCGTTCTTCGACGGTGCGCACTGTTTGTCCAACACACGTCTTGCCACACTTGCACAGAATCTACCATATCCCGGTCCTCTGTAAACCGAGGTCACCATGACGTTCGCCAATAATGCCCGTGGTTTATTGTCCTTTTTGAAGATGTGCCCAAATTTTGCTAATTAGCACGTCGGTGTACGGTACAAAGGTTACGGCTATCCCTTTCTTCGTAACTTGTTCCTTCTCCACAGGTTGCACTGTAGAGATAGGGTGCAGACCGCACCTCGTCTGCCATCTCAAGTAACCGTTTTTCCGGAATACTATTCTGAGGTGTTCCAGTCCCTGAGGGACCTGAGGGAAACTGTATGGTTCCGAGATGGTACCAGAGGTGTACAATTTCTCCTTTCAGTCTGCCTGCCCGCCCCGATCTCCGCCTGAACCATCCAAAGAACTCAACTTGCCGCAACGGAGATAAGAGAACATGTGTACTGAAGCACAGTAGTTAAAGAAGGCCAGCTTGGGTTTCTGCAGGGGAACGGGAACCGTTCATCACCCGACAACGGGTAGCGCTATGAATCCACCGTGACTAGTCAGGTATATGTTTGCGTAGGCAGTTTCACTTCATCTCGGTTATCGTAACGGCGTTAGCAGAAAAATGAGAAAACCAAACTTAACGGAGACTGAGGAGAAATTAAGTTACGAAACAGAGCTTAATTCCAGCAGGGGAAATTTGATGCGTGTTTATGAAGTCACTTCAAATAAATCGGCAAATGTCTCGCAACGCAAACTGTATAAAAAGTTACTGAACAGTAGTCTGGAAGCTTCGAGTATGCTGCGGCATGTTTTTAAATTTTACCAGCTGTTTCCTCAGTCCGTACATATTTTGAAAAAGGACAATGACATAGTGGCTGGTAAGTGTGTGTAAATGTATACTACGGACTAGAGAACATTTAGCAGTACATATATGGGCATTATAAATTAAGGACAAACACTGACTGAAATAAAAATGGCTCAGTGGATGTTAAAAATCGCATTATGGTAGTATGCAACGTGTTACAAAAAACCTTAGTATGAAAGAAATACTTCTTCTTTCAAAATGGTTCAAATGGCTCTGAGCACTATGGGACCTAACATCTGAGGTGATCAGTCCCCTAGAACTTAGAACTACTTAAACCTAACTAACCTAAGGACATCACACACATCCACTCCCGAGGCAAGATTCGAACCAGCGACAGTAGCAGTCGCGCAGCTCCGTTCCCTTCTTCTTTCAGACAAGTACTTTTTAGATTAACATAAATCGAAAAACGAACGTCACGTTTGTTAAAATTAATTTTGGAAATTTAAAATGAGCTATTTTGGCCACTTAGAACGCATTCAGAGAACCCGTAATACGCATCCTGAAACACGTTTTTAAAATTGGTATAACTAGGACCATATTTGGCTGGTACACACTAAAGTTACAGAAACTAGACTGCCAAAACCTGACTTTAGTTGGTGTAGCAGGATAATAAGACAGCAGAGAAAACCGTTCATATCGAAATAAATAAATAACCACTAAATACGTTGAAAAGGGGAAAAGGACAAAAAAACACCATTTTGTGGCCTATAGTGACCCAAATTGAGTATATATTTCATTGAGCCTCGTCTTGTGACGCTCGGCTTCATATGTATAAAAAAATAAAAAAAGCTATTCATCAGCTTCCGAACCCTACTCATAACACTACAATGAAAGTGTACAGAATAAACTGCTGCCGCGCGGTGTAATCGCGCTGTCTGGGTCTCCTTGCCACGGTTCGCGCGGCTCTCCCCGTCGGAGGTTCGAGTCCTCCCTCGGGCAAGGGTGTGTGTGTTGTCCTTAGCGTAAGTTAGCTTAAGTTAGATTAAGCAGTTTGGTCCCATAGGACCAAAATTTCCAATAAACTGCTACGTAGCTAACAGGCAAGCATGGGCAGGTTAAAAGCGGAATGTGTAAGTACCCGGTGTACTAGGGTTTTGAGCACCCCACTCCCTCTCCATACAAGATGTGCTGGTAATCTTGCCATGTGTTGGGGGTTACTTTGACGTTCATCTGGCTTCTCACTAGGATCATATGTCCACTGCAGGCTACGGCCTGCCGCTGAGACTTCAGCAACTGCAGGGAGCTGATTCCCGGTGTGTGCCCAAGTTAACGATGGACATAGTTGCTCCTGTGTCCACTTGGAACCGCTACGCATGGTTATTAATGTCCAGCTGTATCGCTAATTTAGTCGGAGCTCCGTTGACTGTACGTGTTGGCGTGATAATCGTGCACAGGCACGTTGCGTGGATTTGTTGACACCCGCCGATGGAGATGGACTGGCCAAGTGGCCGGACCTATTCCAGGCGAAGTGCTCAGCGTCACGTTCGTGCAGTGTCGCGTCTCGTCCATGTTTTATCAACCACCACGAGGCCTTGCACTTCGTCCTGTTAATACTCGTATATCCCTTAATGTATAAATCGGGTATATCTCTGCTTTTTATTCAGTAACTTATTACGTTGGTCTAGATACAAATGATCATTATGTTTTCATTATAATGTTCCGTGTAGATCGCTATTTTTATTTCATTAATAACCACATTCAGCTATTGACGAGGTCAGATTTAACTTTTCGTGTGTCTCTTTGGATACGTTGTAACCACTCAGATGTACCCGTTATAAAAATTATATGTATGCCACGTACATCTGACATGATGCAACGTATACGAAGAAACACACGAGAAGTTGAATCTGGTTATGGCAACAGCCGAAACTAGTCATTAACCAAATTAAAACTGCAATCTTGAAGGAACATTGTAATAAAAAGTTCAAAAATGCTCGCAGAATCTTACTCGGACTATGTCCATTCGACTAACAAATGATAATGGTGGGGCGCATGTCCTGTAATTAATGTCTTTTTTTAGTATCCAGAGATCGTCTGTTGCCTGACAGAAACAAGCAATTTTAATACGGTAACGTACTGTGCCAAATCATGAATTCCCAAAAATCAAACAATTTTTTTTCATTTCGTCAGCTTGTCGACTAGTAAACCATCCTTCCTGCCTTCTCGCTTATCGTATGAAAATTAGAAGTAAAGTAAATTTTTTGACGTTGTCTCTTAACTTCAAACAGCAGTTGGCTGTGTTTGGGAATTGCACACAAGGAAAACACCATCAAAATGAGAAAACCAGCTTAGTTACATAAAAGGTTACATTTGTTACTTGTAGGTCGCCTAACCATAGAACGTTGTAGGACAATTAAGGGATCTTAAAATCTAAGTCAGATCTGATATAACAGATTTTTTATTTCCCCTTTTGATAAACACACAATTCACGTAAAATTGACAGAGAGCACCGTTGTCTAAAATCTCAATATAAATGACAGAAAATGACTAACACTATGTGAAGTTACCAAATTACATGGAAGACTGTATAGAGATTACGCAGCAAGATTTCCTCATCTGGGCAGCTCGCGAATTCAAAGTTAAAGTGACGAAAGGGACCAAAAATTATAATCAAATAGGCAACATAAGTTGCATGGCACAACAAGAATGTTGCGAGCTGCTCAGGATATGGATTGCGCTGCACTTCCGACACTTAAATTTCCCCAAAAATCAGCAGCAGGCGGCGGTCGGGAGACGACTAGCCCAGAAACTTCCTCTTCCGCTCTCAGCTCTCCACTTCCTTAAAAAAAATTTCATGTGGAGGGGCCGACTCAAATGGCAAAGTGACGAACCAGAATATCGCTTCTTCCACGAAAAAAAAAGAAACAAAAAACGGGGGAACGCAACAGAAACTTCCCACTCTTGACGTAAAAATCTCAAGTTAACAAACAAGAGGTTGGTACTGACCTGGAGCAATGTCCAAGTGATTGGTCAACTTTTTTACGCCATGCAACACAGTCCAGTCCTTTGATGTCAATGCAGAAAAGATAAAAATGGCATGCTCAATTACACTCTGAGGAAGTTAGTGGCGCGTCGGCAGTCTCTGCCTTCAGCGAGGACAGGCGCGCCGTATCTGGCCAACAAAAGCACGAAGTAGTTTGCGGACCCATTTTCGCGAAACTTCTCAACTCTCCACGAATTCTCGCCTCTCCTAATGAGACTAACTGACCGCCTTCTGCCGACAAACAGGACAAGAGACCATACACAGAGCGCAGCTTCTCAGTGAAAGAAACGCAAGTCTGTCCTCTCAAGCAAAAGTAATCGCGAAATAGTGGCAGAAAAATGAAACAATATCGCATAGCTATATGCGGCATTCATCTCACACTTTAACGTCACACACATACAGAAACCATCGGCAATCCTTAGATTAAATACACCAGACAGGCAGTCTCTTATATTTCTCTCTTGACGGCCAATTCCTTCTCAAGTAATTCTGGAAGAATATTAATTTCTTGGTCAAAACGTTGGGTGGAGACTACTCAAGAGGAGACGAACAAAGATGAAGTTCTACGAATTGGAACGTTAATGACAAGACGAATTCTTGTGTTGATATAAACATGTATTTTCAGTTAGTGTGAAGAAAACTGTCTCGTAATGTAAGAGTTAACAAAAGTGTGGGGTAAAAGAAGGCAACTGCCTGACGATCATTTCAACAAATGGGAGAGCTACCCAGCCTGTAAGCCTCGTTGATCAGTATGTGAATTCCAGCTGCATCAGAGTTACCATCGATCTTAGTAGGGAACTATATTATCGCCACTGGATCTATCTGATAAAAGCAGGGAATTAAAGTGTCAATCTTACGCATGAATGGTGATATGCTTAATTGTACGATTGCCAAGAAAAATAAGCTGCTTCAAGAAATCTTAGAAACGCGCGGTTCTTGTGTGAAGTGGAAATACACTCCTGGAAATGGAAAAAAGAACACATTGACACCGGTGTATCAGACCCACCATACTTGCTCCGGACACTGCGAGAGGGCTGTACAAGCAATGATCACACGCACGGCACAGCGGACACACCAGGAACCGCGGTGTTGGCCGTCGAATGGCGCTAGCTGCGCAGCATTTGTGCACCGCCGCCGTCAGTGTCAGCCAGTTTGCCGTGGCATACGGAGCTCCATCGCAGTCTTTAACACTGGTAGCATGCCGCGACAGCGTGGACGTGAACCGTATGTGCAGTTGACGGACTTTGAGCGAGGGCGTATAGTGGGCATGCGGGAGGCCGGATGGACGTACCGCCGAATTGCTCAACACGTGGGGCGTGAGGTCTCCACAGTACATCGATGTTGTCGCCAGTGGTCGGCGGAAGGTGCACGTGCTCGTCGACCTGGGACCGGACCGCAGCGACGCACGGATGCACGCCAAGACCGTAGGATCCTACGCAGTGCCGTAGGGGACCGCACCGCCACTTCCCAGCAAATTAGGGACACTGTTGCTCCTGGGGTATCGGCGAGGACCATTCGTAACCGTCTCCATGAAGCTGGGCTACGGTCCCGCACACCGTTAGGCCGTCTTCCGCTCACGCCCCAACATCGTGCAGCCCGCCTCCAGTGGTGTCGCGACAGGCGTGAATGGAGGGACGAATGGAGACGTGTCGTCTTCAGCGATGATAGTCGCTTCTGCCTTGGTGCCAATGATGGTCGTATGCGTGTTTGGCGCCGTGCAGGTGAGCGCCACAATCAGGACTGCATACGACCGAGGCACACAGGGCCAACACCCGGCATCATGGCGTGGGGAGCGATCTCCTACACTGGCCGTACACCACTGGTGATCGTCGAGGGGACACTGAATAGTGCGCGGTACATCCAAACCGTCATCGAACCCATCGTTCTACCATTCCTAGACCGGCAAGGGAACTTGCTGTTCCAACAGGACAATGCACGTCCGCATGTATCCCGTGCCACCCAACGTGCTCTAGAAGGTGTAAGTCAACTACCCTGGCCAGCAAGATCTCCGGATCTGTCACCCATTGAGTATGTTTGGGACTGGATGAAGCGTCGTCTCACGCGATCTGCACGTCCAGCACGAACGCTGGTCCAACTGAGGCGCCAGGTGGAAATGGCATGGCAAGCCGTTCCACAGGACTACATCCAGCATCTCTACGATCGTCTCCATGGGAGAATAGCAGCCTGCATTGCTGCGAAAGGTGGATATACACTGTACTAGTGCCGACATTGTGCATGCTCTGTTGCCTGTGTCTATGTGCCTGTGGTTCTGTCAGTGTGATCATGTGATGTATCTGACCCCAGGAATGTGTCAATAAAGTTTCCCCTTCCTGGGACAATGAATTCACGGTGTTCTTATTTCAATTTCCAGGAGTGTATGGTCGAAAGACTCCTGCTTAGTAAGTGTAGGATTCTAAAGTATGGCCTCTAGCAACGTTACACTCCGTTTTGTGTTAAAGTTAACCTTTGCGCTAGTTAAAATTTACCTCCTTTGTGTCACTACCAGACACTTCGACACGTTTAACTCATTCAGAAAGACAGGTGTTAGCGTGACTGTCACTAGCAGTTCGAACACATCGGTGTAATCCTGTTGGGACGGCATCGTTTCCGGTTAGGCGCTAAATAGGAGAGAGATAGAGACAGAAAACCAGCACCACGATACTGGTAAGTGGCCGCATGCATGTTTCATACAGATTGAGTCTCAAAAGAAGTGGCAGTTTATTGTAAAGAATTTGATTGGATAGACAGGAACGTATGTATAGCTCGTGCTCGAACGAGTCTCCAGGGCCGCGCTGTAGTACGGACCATTGACGTGTTTGCCTGAGAGCGCCGCCAGCGTGTCTCACTCCCGCTGATTTCTCAGGAGGCGAAAGTCAGTCTGCGAGTCGACAGGCAACCCCACAGGGAGTGTCTACTACATCTCACATTTGTTTCACTGTCTTATCAAATGCCACCAAGACATGTCTGACTAAATGCAAAAATAACTACGGTTACAAAAATTTTTCTCATTTTGTGTGCGATTTGAGATCAGTTTAACCGCTCTGCAATTATACACTCCTGGAAATTGAAATAAGAACACCGTGAATTCATTGTCCCAGGAAGGGGAAACTTTATTGACACATTCCTGGGGTCAGATATATCACATGATCACACTGACAGAACCACAGGCACATAGACACAGGCAACAGAGCATGCACAATGTCGGCACTAGTACAGTGTATATCCACCTTTCGCAGCAATGCAGGCTGCTATTCTCCCATGGAGACGATCGTAGAGATGCTGGATGTAGTCCTGTGGAACGGCTTGCCATGCCATTTCCACCTGGCGCCTCAGTTGGACCAGCGTTCGTGCTGGACGTGCAGACCGCGTGAGACGACGCTTCATCCAGTCCCAAACATGCTCAATGGGGGACAGATCCGGAGATCTTGCTGGCCAGGGTAGTTGACTTACACCTTCTAGAGCACGTTGGGTGGCACGGGATACATGCGGACGTGCATTGTCCTGTTGGAACAGCAAGTTCCCTTGCCGGTCTAGGAATGGTAGAACGATGGGTTCGATGACGGTTTGGATGTACCGCGCACTATTCAGTGTCCCCTCGACGATCACCAGTGGTGTACGGCCAGTGTAGGAGATCGCTCCCCACACCATGATGCCGGGTGTTGGCCCTGTGTGCCTCGGTCGTATGCAGTCCTGATTGTGGCGCTCACCTGCACGGCGCCAAACACGCATACGACCATCATTGGCACCAAGGCAGAAGCGACTCTCATCGCTGAAGACGACACGTCTCCATTCGTCCCTCCATTCACGCCTGTCGCGACACCACTGGAGGCGGGCTGCACGATGTTGGGGCGTGAGCGGAAGACGGCCTAACGGTGTGCGGGACCGTAGCCCAGCTTCATGGAGACGGTTACGAATGGTCCTCGCCGATACCCCAGGAGCAACAGTGTCCCTAATTTGCTGGGAAGTGGCGGTGCGGTCCCCTACGGCACTGCGTAGGATCCTACGGTCTTGGCGTGCATCCGTGCGTCGCTGCGGTCCGGTCCCAGGTCGACGGGCACGTGCACCTTCCGCCGACCACTGGCGACAACATCGATGTACTGTGGAGACCTCACGCCCCACGTGTTGAGCAATTCGGCGGTACGTCCACCCGACCTCCCGCATGTCCACTATACGCCCTCGCTCAAAGTCCGTCAACTGCACATACGGTTCACGTCCACGCTGTCGCGGCATGCTACCAGTGTTAAAGACTGCGATGGAGCTCCGTATGCCACGGCAAACTGGCTGACACTGACGGCGGCGGTGCACAAATGCTGCGCAGCTAGCGCCATTCGACGGCCAACACCGCGGTTCCTGGTGTGTCCGCTGTGCCGTGCGTGTGATCATTGCTTGTACAGCCCTCTCGCAGTGTCCGGAGCAAGTATGGTGGGTCTGACACACCGGTGTCAATGTGTTCTTTTTTCCATTTCCAGGAGTGTATACTGCGAAGTAAGCAAGAATATGAACAAGACGAATGGGCCCTGTTCTCGGACCGTGTTTCACCACCTGCAAACCTTTCACTATCAGCCTCACTCATAACAACACTTCGTATGCAATTATATACTGCGAAGTATTCAAGAATATCGTCAAGATGAATGGGTCTTGTTCTGGGACCGTGTTTCACCACCTCCAAACCTTTCACTATAAGGCTCTCCCATAATAACGCTTCATAGGTTCTCTCATATTGTAAAAAGGTCATTGCAGGCTGCCTCCACTAAGAATGTACTGTAACATGAGTGCAACACATTACGTGAGCCGAATTTGGGTATAGAGACTCAGTTTGCTGGTTTCTGCAATCTTCGGGGAACGTTGTAGCCCCAGAAAACGGTTCATGATCGCCTTTAGAGTTGGTATGCGTTTTGAATAAGCCGTTGTCTATGTCCTTTATAAACATTCAAATATTCGTGAAAAACATTAGGTTCTAAGTAAATATGCTATGTGCTTCCTAAGTAAAACGTTTCCTTACAATATATGACTGAACCACATAGCCAGCTCACTCGTCTTCGCCTTCTTCTTCTTCTTCTTTTTCTTCTTTTGCTTACGCGTTTGTCCCGCGGTGTCGCAAGGTCGACGTGGTTAGGGTCGAATTTGGCAAGGTTAATTTAAGGAGTGGCCAGATGCCCTTCTTGTCGACACCCCGTGCCCCCTGGGACGGAATTAATGTACCCAAGCTGTCTATGTCTAGTGTAATCCATGGAATAGTACGAACGTGTTCAGATTTCTGCGAGTCGGCTGAGGCGGGACGTGAGGACCATCGAGGTATTCACCTAGTGGGATGTGGAAAACCGCCTAAAAACCACATTCAGGCTGGCCGGCACACCGGCCTTCGTCGGTAATCCACCGGGGGGATTCGATACGGGGCTGGTGCGACTACCCGAGTCAAGGAAGCACCGCATTAGCGCTCTCGGTTAACCTGGCAGGTATAGTCAGCTCATTAGATCTTAACAAATGATAATTAAGAAAGAAATAACTCATTTTATTCAAGTACAGGCACAATGAATCCACTCTCATGTTGCCAGCATGGCTTCGCGAAAAACGTCCGTAACCTCTATCAAACTTGACTGACAAAACAACTTTTGTCTTCGAGCCATACTAAAAGACAGAAAGTTTATTACCGAAAAAGTGGCATAGTGGCTGAAACAGCGGACTTCTATTCAGGAGGAGTGACATTAAAACTCCATCTGACTATACTGATTTGGATTTTCCTTAGTGTCCATCCCTTTTTCCATTCTAAAAGCAGAAAGCTTGACCGCGGCTAATCGCATCAACTCCGTTGTGTCCATCGCTCGACGGGACTTTTAACACTTTCGAGTGTTTAAGACACAGCGACGTTACCTGTCACACGGCACACGGTGATACCGTTGCCTGCCGCAGACTACCTGCTCTCGTTCTCTGCAGTTCCCCCTCTTCCAACGTAATCGGATGATTAAGTACCACCTGTTTAAATAAGCCCTCGTTAGAGGATGGTCGAACGACTGAATGATAGCATAGACCACATTAGGACGTTAAAATTGACGAATACCCACATCAAGTTTTAGAAAGGTTTGCACGCCTAGTCGCCAGGTATACGACGCTGCCTGTACTGCCATTGAGTCAAATTGAATAAAATGCTTGATAGCTTTCTTTCTAATCTGGTTTACGTTGTGCCGTACCTTGTTGCTGGAGTATTCTCTCATTCCTGGTTCCGTATTGCTACTTACTTTACGATTTTTAACGCAATACACACAAGAATATTCAGGTGTGGTCTTGTAAATGACTTCTTTGGGAATAGCAACTTTTGCAATTCTGTCTTCCGCGAAACGCATTTTTTGTGAAATCACATAATAAACCGCTTCAAGAAATCTAAGAAACGCGCGGTTGTTGTTTGAAGGGGAAACGTGTTCGAATCACTTCCACTTAGGAAGTGCAGGATTCTAAAGTTTGGCCCCTAGCAAGGCGACATTCCGTTTTGTGTTAAAGTTAACATCTGCGCTAGTTCAGATGTACCTCGTGATTCCACGATGCTCAGTTACAGATGTCCTGTCAACCAAATTTTATGCATTTTATTGGATATCTTCTCTAAGCTTTAAATTCTTTCGTAATCTAGGGCGTTACATTTTACATTTATAGCATTTCGTAAACAATTATGCTATGACAGCATGTCATTTTTATTTTCATATTTTATTTTCTTTGTGTGTTGGGTGTAATAGTTTATAAACACTTTTACGTCTTTATTCTTTTCACTGTTACCTCGTATTCGTTAATACCACTGAAAAAAAGAGAAAAAAGACTACGCCTTGTAAGACAATAGTGTGAAATTTCTGCTGCTGTTTTGCCCTATGACGAAAATTTAATGAGACTGTAGATTACTGTCATCTTGAAGTAGTGCGTCCTTGAGCTTTTATCTGAGAACAACTATTGATACTGATGTGAAAAGCTATGAATCCGAAATATCCCTCATTTTAGAAATTAGATTAGAATAGGCTTGTGGATCTAGGATAACCCAAAATGGCAAACTCATGTAGGTAAGTTAACACACGAGTTACCTGAGCATGTTGCCGCGTCATATTGTAAAATAACAATCGGTGGATAAAATCAATGTTTCCTTAACTGCTACTTTTGTGTCCTTTATCGTGTACACGCAAACAACGGAAGATTCCCTGGTAGTGCAGTCTGAATAACACAACCGAAAGACCGTCCTGATCTGACACAGTATGATACAATCAAAGCCCGTAGTGACGCTGGTGGCAGCGATCGCTGCTAGGCACAAATACACAGTTTAAGTTCCACAGAAGTACTAGCAATCCCCGGGTTCCCGGGTTCGATTCCCGGCGGGGTCAGGGATTTTCTCTGCCTCGTGATGACTGGGTGTTGTGTGACGTCCTTAGGTTAGTTAGGTTTAAGTAGTTCTACGTTCTAGGGGACTGATGACCATAGATGTCGTCCCATAGTGCTCAGAGCCATTTGAACCATTTTTACTAGCAATCCAATGGCATCGAGTCCCGCGAAGGTCAGCGCTGGAGGAGGTGAAAGCTCCGAGGAAGATGACTGGCAGCTCGGTGTGGCTGCTGTGGAGTGTCATCCGTGGTGGCTGCTCGAGCGACGACGCGCCGGGATCCCCGGTGAGAGCTTCGACTGATGGGCCGGGGGGCGTCCGGCGTAATACCCGCGATCGAGCCGCGGCTTAAGTAGGCCGCAAGCGGAAGGATATCGCACGTCGTTCAACGAATACGTGACTTGCTCCTTCTTAGCGATCGAGCCGCGGCTTAAGTAGGTCGCAGGCGGAAGGATGTCGCACATCGCTCAGCGAATACGTGACTTGCAACATAGTCCCTGCGATAGCAGCGCCGCTGTCGCCGATGCGCGAGCTGCTTGTGAACGAGGCTGAGGCTTCCGGTGGCGCCTGCTAAAGATTATCGTGTCCCCTGATAGTTACTGTCCGTAAGCAGTAATATTTCCAAAACACCCGCGTACTTACGATACCAGGAGCATCATCGTCTCCGGAGGAGCGCCTGCACGTTTGGAGCACACTACCCTCTGATCGCGGGCGTTGTGCCGGAAGTAGAGGTGGCAGGCAAGCGGCCAGTTATAGCAACCGTAGCGAAATTCTTCTGGATATAATGGTGTATTTTGTTGTTCTGGGTCCATTATATTTCGACATTACTCCTCCATGGGGCTTGGTATTTCATCACAGTTTTAAACCTGTTGATATTATTGGTGTCCAGTGGGAAACTTTATTGAGATTCATGTAGTGGAGGGAGAGGGGATTTACTGTTTGTCTCACCTTGCAGTATGTGCCATGAACTGTAATCATCGGCGAATGGGTTGTGGGCTCTTTGTTACCCTCGTGCAGGATATGGATCGCGCAGCGGCAGTTACTCACCGATAATGCTCGCGTCTCAAGTTGGTTGTACGGCCTGCTTGATTCTGATGGCTGGCAAATCTATTCATATTATTAGGTTGTTTTAATACGCCATTAGTCTCCCTGATCTTGTGTTCCACCATCTCTGGCTGTTTTGAAAGTGCGCTAACTTCGTTGAATTTCATTTTCTTGCCGTTGTCTTTGATATCGGGCCGCTGCGGATTCGTTGTGGCGCTCAAGTTAAATGTGGCGCTCTACAGGGTGTTAAAAATTCAATGCCAAAACTGACAGATATAATGACAGAGACAACAAAAAAACATATTTCGGTAAGCAACCTGGTGTCACAAATGTATAGTGAGTACAGAGTATCCCGTAGGCCACTGGATGTGATTAAGAACGAAACAATGTTAAATGTGTTTCAGTGCTTTATTGTTTTGGTCAGTCTTACAGTAAAGGTTAAAAATGAGCATCACTGACGTCAGCCCAGAGCTCGTGATGATGATGATGATGATGTTTGGTTTGTGGGGCGCTCAACTGCGTGGTTATCAGCGCCCGTACAATTACCCAGTCTTTGCTCAGTCCAATTTCGCCACTTTCCTGGATGATGATGAAATGATGAGGACAACACAAACACCCAGTCATCTCGAGGCAGGTGAAAATCCCTGACCCCGCCGGGAATCGAACCCGGGACCCCGTGCTCGGGAAGCGAGAACGCTACCGCGAGACCACGAGCGGCGGACCCCAGAGCTCGTATTGACGAAACTGGGCACCCCGCGTAAGACGAAAAATGTGGGGGTGTATTCTGTGCGTATGTGGCCGCTGTAAGAATCCTTGCAACTAAGTCCTTTTCATGTATCCCCAGAAAAAGGGGATTAGGATTAAGTCCGGGGATACTGAAGGCCAATGTACAGGCGATCCTGGTCGGTCCACCAATTACCGAAAGTACGTGTTAATGCTACACATACTTGTCAGCCACGCGCCCCATCATTCTGGAACCGCATTGTCCTCTTCCTCTTCCTCCTCCTCCTCCTCCTCCTCCTCCTCCAATAATGTCGGCAGCTGCTATTGCAAGAACAGTCTGTATATTAGCCACCGTAGTCGGATTGGAAACATGTAAGTCAGAAAAAAGTAGTCTGCTACGCTACTGGCCTAAATATTTGCTGTAAATTGTATCTGATCACCTCTCGCAGCTGCTGTACGTGGGTTTGCAGCGGTCCATGCGTGTGAGTTATGAGAATCGTGCATGTCTTCCCTAGTAAACTGAATCTCATTAGTAAACAGAGCAACTTCGGGAAACTAAAGGTCTTCGTTGACCTGTTATAGAAACCGGCCAACAAAATCAAGGTGGATGATAATCAGGTCCCAAAGCCTGTACTCTGGTACGACGAGAAGGAAGAAGTAGCTGTTCACGCAATAAATTCCATTCCAAACTGTGGTGAACACCGATCACAGTGGCAATTGTACACTCTGTATGCATTTACTACCCTAGAATTCTTGTACATCATGTATATTCACACTGCTGAGCTAAAACTTTACGACCACTGCCCACGCGAGATTGTATTACGCTTGGCGGCGTCAAGGGCAGGAGATGTGGTAAAGGAACTATAAACTGAGGGGACAAGAGTCATAGGATAGCGATAAGCACATATGAGGTTCATTCAAATTAAACCTGGTCGGTGCGTCTGCCTTTGCCGTATACGTGCGGTGGCCCCATCTATTGGTAGATTGCACCGTTTGATGTTGCATAGCGCTAGTGTGATTTAACGCCGAAGAGAAGGGGGTCACACAAAGTTATCGTCCACTACTGAACATGCAGGCGAGTAAGCAGGAACAACAAGGAGTGGTTCGATTTTTGGCGGCGGAGGAAGTTGGAGACCTTGAAATGTATCGACGTATGAAGGCTGTGTACGGTGAGTACAGTCTAACTCGTTCAAGTGTTATAGAATAGCGCAATCGATTCCTCGATGGGCGCGAGTCACTGGAAGACGGTGCTCGTCCTCGACAGGCTCATCGTGTCATCACACCGGAAATGGTTGCGGAATAGAAACTGGATCATCTTAAAGTTGTTTTTAAACAGAATGATTATACTGACCAACGAATATGCCGTGCTCTTCAGGTCGGACTGCCGGATGAACCATAAGAGGATACTTGTAAAACTATTGCTTTTTTTTACTTTTACTGGAAGTGTATCCCCGAAATTTCAAGAATTTTTAGAAGTTATGACATTGAAAGTGTATTTGTGACACCCGCTAAGATTAGAGCCCTTCTTGGATCGGTAAAGGATGATTTGGGAATGTGGAAATCCGCAGTATACAAAATTCCATGTCATTGTGGGATGGGTTATATTGGCGAGACTATTCGTACTATTCAAAACTGCTGTGTAGAACGCGATTGTCACACTCGTTTGTTCCAGCCAGAGAAATCAGCAATGGCAGAACACTGTCTTAATGAGGGACATAAGATGTTGTATAATGAGAAGCAAATGATCGCACCTGCATCCCATTGCTGGGAAACTACTGAAATTTGATTCTCTGATAATATTATTAGTAGGGATAAGGGTTTCCCTGTACGTAAGACGTGGAATCCTGTTTTATTTGATATGAAACAACAACCGTCTTCTTTTCGACCAGCGAATTGTTGCAATTAGTATCCGTTGGTGATACATCGTTTCGCGTATGTCTTCCCAATGCACTTGAACTTGAGGGCAGCACCGATGCCGCTCGCGAACGCGCGGTGCGCCATCCGCGGTGTGTGTATGTATATACAGTATATGTATGTGTGTGTGTGTGTGTGTGTGTGTGTGTGTGTGTGTGTGTGTGTGTCACAGCAAGATTGAGTTTTCGTACGATCATGTCACTTAATCTAGCATGACACAACACACATCATAATGTACTTTACCTGTTCTGTACATCAAATTATTCACTTACTCTAGAACAAAAATCAGAAAAATAATGTAAATAAAAGAAACAGATGAGTTTTTGAACGCAATTCAGCCTGGTAAGACAACTTCCTTTTACAACATGCGATTACCTGCCTGCGAACGTAGGGTTCTTGCCAACCAATACGAAAAAGTGAATTAATGTCGAACTCTATACTGATTCTGATATAAATTTAAGGTAACTTGTTAATAAATCAATGTCGCATTTCCTGGCTTTTTATTTAACAAGTTGTTTCAAAAACGACGCGTTTTGACAGAACTTGAGTGTGCCAATGTTACTTCGCAAAATATTTTCTTAGCAAGCAAGTTACAATACTAAAAGTGTCAAATACGGAACTTTAATTTCAGAACTAAGAAATCCAGTATGACGTTACAAATAGTCCTGCGTTGTCGGTTAGCGTTACACATAATTAAACTACGATACAGAAAGTACAAGCTGTCCTGTATTGTGAGAAGCTCAAACTGTTTCAACTTGTTTATCGCTGCGCATGCGCTGTAGAGCCGGTTCGTAACTTATCAATGATAAACAGGGAGCCCAGCTCAAATAAAATTATTAACATCACGCTGAAGCGGAGATAACATTACGATTAGTGTAACACTAACCAGAACAGAATAGTACGAAATAAGTCGGGAACCTGGAACATTAACTCTTGGTGTATTACGTGTCAATTTATGTCTGAGTAGTTTCAACTAAAGAAAAGATTATCCAGATTAACTAGATTATTTCATTGTGCGAGAGTATATATACCACGTTTCTTCGTTTTTTATACAGGGCGATTCTAAGTTAGTTATCTAAAAGTACCATTAAACAACACACGAGATTTACTTAGTTGAAATAATTTATTCTCGGTTCTGAAACTGACAGTACATCAAATTTCTTCCTACAAATGTTCCATGTGGCTTCCTCCTGTAACACGGCGGCTATCCTATCTGTACGGATGTTTTCCAATATTCGCGAGAGCCCGTGGGCGACGTCGCTTGACCTCTCTCTCGATGTGCCACACAACCTGTTTCCACAAACCAATCATACCACGCTTTTATAGTCTTTGTCTGAAGCGGAGCTTTGTGAGACTCCTTTATGAAGTGTCTTCTTACAACAGTTGGTGACTACGTTTCGTGGTACCACAAGCAACACTAGGCACGTCTCGCGCCGCTATGTGTCTGCATTGTTACTATGGTTACGCACTGTTTCCGCATAACGAGCAAAGGGGACGACATCTGGAGGTGTAGGGCTGAAACTCGAGAACACGGCGCGAACTTTGAAGAGCCCCCGCACCTTAATGAACCAATAATGATTTCGAAGTTACTTACAGTTATTTTCAGGTAACTAATTTAGCACAACCTTGTAATGTGAGGGTTACCACAAATGTTTTTAGACACAAAAATGGAAAGGAAATGAAATAATTTTGGTTACTGTGTTTTTCCAAAGTACTCGTCACGAAACATTGTCCTCTTTTTGAATTCTCTTTCCTATTCGTGGATGATGAACTTGCTTTCACAAGGTCAGCTTCTGAGTTCAGGAAACATGAAATAACTTTGATCACTATGTTTTCTCAAAAACCTTTTCGCGAAAAATTATGCTCTTTTGCATTCTTTTTCCTCTTCATAGCTGATGAACTTGGTTTCACGAATGCAGTTATTGAGGGTAGGGAATATTGAATTCAAACGGGGGTAAAGTCAAGAGTGTACGCAGGATGATTTTAACCTATCTTGCATCACCGTGCAGTTTCAAGAGTCAATTTATGTGCGCGTACGCTATTGCAAAATGACACATAATGCTTATCAAATCTGTTGCGACAGGGCAACATGGAATTACCATTCACATGCTTACAGATATCATTAACGCAGTTCTGCCTATTATAGCGAACATATTCAAACATGCCTTTAATTCTTAAGGTTCAAATGATGTACTTTTCCATCTACTTTCAAGAGTATTCTAATAGAATGCTTACGACAGAAAATACACGAAATTGTCCATAGTATTATGGAGCACTACTTCTTCTTTCAGTGATGCGTACAGTACTTGAATAAAGCTTGCTCGCTCAGTTAACTGAACGTTTAAATAATAATGATGTATTTGACTCTCATCAATCAGGACTTCAGCAACAACATAGTACCCATGAAAGTGATTAACGACAGAAAATCGACTGTTGATGGACATCGGGCTATTATATTGATATTTTTGATTTCATCATGTCTTCGTCACGCTCACTGAGTTCTGTTATGGGTCGCGAATGGGGTGCATCATCTCTTACTGGACATGAAGGGTGCATAATAAAGGGAGCACAGAAGACCCATTGGAGGGGCATAGCATCATGTGTCCTTAGTTAGCAATGTTAGGGCGACTGTTATTTCCCATACTCATTAACGACGTTTGGGGTTCCATATTACCGCACTACAACTACTGTCTGTGTACGCTGTACACGAACAATCTCCAAGAGCATTTGAGCGCCAGACTGGAAAATTTATGGCCGTTGTAATCTGAAGTAACGAAGATCTCCCACCTGCTTATGAGTGGGTCAACAAAATAGGACTTAAACAAAATCCAAATAAGTCGCTTTCAACCTTTATAGCGCGTCAGCGTGAATACCCTCCTTAAGTTGTTCTAGATAACTTGAAATCCTCAGTTATAAATCTTAATGTAAAACTGAAAAAACACTGAAACTCAAGGGCAATACTGTATCTTTATAGGGAAGGTTTAGGCATAAATTCATATTGGACCAAAACAAAAATACTTTTTCTTTTTTCAAAGACATCAAACATAACTGTCCATGGGCTAATTTTGCCCCTTTTCGATTATAGCATTAATGTGACATACCACAACGAGATACAAACAATGACAATTCCCAATGCTTTGATCTCGCTTCAAATTTCTGTGTACGATAGATTATCGCCCCTCCATTGTATGATCACAATAGCATTTCTACAAAGATATATCTTTGTTCAGTACATTACAAGAGCATATTTACCATACTCCTTTGCACTACAGACCCAAACTTATATTCTGAAAGATAACATTTTTGCATCGCCTACATTCACGACACAAAATATCCAAACGTTCTGAATTACTTCCACTCCCTATTCAAACTACAAATATTATGCCAGGTCATTCTGTGTTGCAAACACTCAACTAACGAGTATGCTGCCCCAGCATCAGAGAAGTTACACATCTATATAGATTGAAAAATAAAGTGATTGCTTTTCGCTTGAGAAACTCTCCATCTATTACTCGCTAATAGCAGCCACAACCAGCTGTCCCAGTATTTTCATGCAAAATTTTATCTGCCTGGTTTATCTACCTGGTTTATCTACCTGGTTTTCATTTGTCTGCCCCTTATACATTCACAGTATAGTACAGTACAATATACTATAAATCTTTCATAAATTCTCTCTTACTCCTTAGTCCCGTTCTGTTTTTCCAACTTCTACTGTTAGTTTTTTATCATTTAGTATAAGATAAATCTTTCGTATAAAAGGACAGTTAAATGAGAACGAAACGGATAGAAGAAGATTAAGTATTTATTATTCCAAAAGTAATCGCCATATAACTGTTAATACATTTATCCCACTGTCAGACAAGACGGCCAGTGCCTCTATGGAAATACATTTGCTGTATCACGTCCACATGTTGCCGAGGTTGTTTCGAATACGCTGCAGAAGTTACGCTGGGAAGCCTTTACACACCCTCCATACAGTCCCCATCTCTCCCCACGCGATTTCCATATTATTGGAGCCCTGAAGAAAGACATTCAAGGTCGCCGATTTGCTTCGGATGGAGAGGCGCCCGCATGGCTACAATAATGACTCTGCAGGCAACCGCAAAAATTTTTCCATGAAGGCACGGACCGTCTTGTGTCTCATTAGGATAAATGCATTAACGTTTATGGTAATTAGTTCTGAAATAATAAACGGTTTACTTACTTTTTTCCATCTACCTGGTTTTCATTTGTTTGCCCCTTATACATTCACAGTATAGTACAGTACAATATACTATAAATCTTTCATAAATTCTCATGCACTGTTTTTAATTGATAGATAAAATATGTATTACTACGATGTAAACTGTGAGGTGACTATATTCCCTAATCCAGTAAGGCTAACAAGCAAATACATAAATAAGTTTGCCTGTGGCGTAATCCGGTGACTGTAGGAAGATTGCAGCCTTTCTTCGCCGCGGCACTAGGAGCGAGATGATAAATAATAATAAAACAAACAAAAAATTCTTGATTTGTGTGGCTTTCCTGTTTATGGTTGCATTATAATTACAAAAGATATTTGACACCCGTGTCTGCAGTTACTAAGGAAACCGAATGCATACTGTAAATATGCATTTTTATTAGTTTCAAAGACCAATTTCAAATATCTTTAATGAAGTAAAAAATTACTAATTTATATATTTCATATATTTCATCGTTTCAATAACTGGTTCTTGTTTATAAGTAGCTTAACTTTCAATACATGCGAATTATCCTCAGTAAGTCTTTCGTCAACAAAATAGCTCTAGTAACTACTTTGTAACAGACATTCGAAAAACACTTTTTAGCTGGCAACACATATAATTTTTAATTTGAAGTCCACTCATTCTGTATACAAAATGAATTGTTCTGCCATCGTCTTTGCTGTCAGGAGAAGCTGCGGAAACAATTATCGGATTCATGTTTCACGCAAAATCTTAACAACATTTTTATAGTTAAGATTTTTCATCGACGACGAAGGTGAGACTTTTTGACAATGAAATTTTATGTTCGCTATGTAAACTTTTCGAGTGATATTAACTTTCGGCATCCGAAACACTATAAAAAAAAATTATATCATGTGTTACTAGATATTCCACTATACACATGGAATACCCGATATCCTGCCTATTACGGTAAAAATTAATAAATTATAATAACAGGTATATGTATATTCTTTCGTCGTGTTGGATAGCTCTTAAGAATCGGGATTAAAGGAGCATGGTTCACATCCTTGATCTCACGCACGCACGAAGCTTTTCGAGTCTGCTGCTGAAACTTGTGCCGTACATCTGAATGTCTGTACTTAGGTGTAACGTGTGCAAATTCTACGCTTCCTTTACGACTTAAGATGACCTTCAAAAAACATTCCACGTACAGTGAGATTCGTGTTAAAATTATTTTATGGTTTAGAGGTTCGTAAAAAAGGGGAAAAAATAATTAAGGTCATTTGCGACAGACAACAGTTTTCTGATACTGTTTTGCACACATAAAACACTGGAGTGCTTTTATAAATTGAATTAAGTTGATCCACTGATATATAGACTTTTTCAGTATATATCATTTGAAATTCAACACATTGCTGGTTTCTTTTCAGTTACTATCGAGACTAAGTTTAACTGAACAAAGCAGCAGATGCGGACGATCTTAGTCTGATCTGATGTATAATGACATATCTGCAAAATTATTTTTAATTTTCAAACTACAACGTGGATTTTTTTTAGAAAGACAGCTTCTATAATGATCTCAAATTTTAATTAAGGATTTAATTTACGGTTAAGTTTAAGGTGAAATGAAATATTCATGATGCATAGAGCAGTTCTCTGAAGAACATAGAATGCAGGTCGAATGCAGCACAATTATAACACTTTCAGCTGATTGAGAAACAGTTACAAGAAGCCTTCCCTGTTAGACATAACAATGTCTTTGTTTTACTGTCAAAAGAAGCCTAAGGCGTACTTCGTTTGCGAGGAGAGGCTCTGTTCTTATACGACCAGAGTCGCTATAAATACTAGTGCTCATTACGCTGTTTAAAATATTCATTTTTCGAACTGATAAAATATTCTGCAAGCACTGTATTAATACCATGAAAAGTGTTTGAGAAATGTACAGCTGTGTTATAATTTTTTGGCTCTATATTTATATCTGTTACCAGAATTTTATTTTAGATAAATACTTAATAGGCACACATAAAATGTTGTACGCTTTCGTAGTCCGTTAGTAATAAACAGGAGACTTCAGAGTCTCCTTTTTTACAACGATGTTGTTATTTTCAGTATAACCACATTACGTGTTATGTAAATGAACATACGCTGTTCACATATATTAAAGGTGCTAGAAATGTATAGAGAATACAAAACTGTAATGTATTTGGTCTATTACGGACTTTGAGTTGCTATGAAGAGAAAACTACATGTATTGAGACGGTGGGTTTTGGAACATTAAAAGTAAGCTTGGATAGTATTCTCTCTGTGATTGGCTGAGAACATCTGTTACTGAAATTTATTAAACTTAATGGGTGTTCAGTATGCATCTGTATTATTTTTATGTTGGTCGCACACAGTGTACCGATTGAAAAGTGGAATTGAATGAGAGGGAATTTATAGAAATTTGCGTCCACAAATTTTATAAAATGTCGTTTGCTGCGGTTTTTTCAGTGTACGTTTATATCAGAATTTTGAAAGAATACTCAGTCAACTTCAATAAATAAGAGAAATGAGTCATTAACTTGTTGAATATAACCACAAATGTTCCTAGTAAAGAGCATCACATTTTCTTTATAGTTACGTGTAAAACCGTGAGGTATGTTTAAAAAAGGTACGTGCTAGTACAATTTAGGCTTTTCAGCTGCCTATTAACTGCTACAGTATTCCTCAATCGAGACTTTCATTCACCGGTAGAATATTACAGATCAACAAAACCAAATAGTGTCAGGCAGGTTTTCTACCCCGTTATGTAGTATACTGCATATCATCCGAATGAATATTTGAAATGCTTATGCTGTCTCGTACTCTGTAATTAACGGCGGTATTCAGAGTTTCCGCCTATTCATTTTATTTTATATGAACAGGGATACTACAAACATTAAATTTATAACTTAATGATAAAAAAATATTTTCCTTACAGTGGGACTAGCTGACATGAAAATTTGGGAAGTGTTGTATCATGATCTGAAAAAAATAATACAAGGAGTGCTATTAAATATTCCGAAACTGCACAAGTGCACGTGGATTATTTCCAGGGAAAATACGGTACAATAGCCTCCGGGGTTCACAGCTTCATATTTTCCTACTACCATAAGTTTTCAATCAACGACTATGATCCATAAAACGAAATGTGTAGGGATGAAATCGTAGGTTACTGGATAGCGTGGAGAAATGCTGTACGCATAAATCATCATAAATATTGCTTATGGCGGGCTGAAACTCTGAAATTAGCACTAATATATTTATTTGTCGTTCCTGTTAATGAAATTAATCAACCCAGATTTCACGTTTGAGTTTCATAATTGTATGTAACGCTACAGGAAAACTTGTTTGGTTAGGGGTACACTTTTCAAGGAAGATCTTCGCATGCACTGGTGATTATTACAAGGAATCAGGTAAACAAAATTTTGTACACCACAGTCCATTTTCACATATCTGCAGTGTTTTTTTTTAATTAGGTCAGATGGTCAGTACACTGTTATCTTTCCATCCATTTGCAGCTATTACTGAGTACTGAACTATGTTTACTGTGTCTTTGATTCCCGACGACGGAGATCAGTCTTGAAAGTAGAATTTGACAGTGAGCAGTTCATTTCTAGTAGCATTCTCTTAGAACAGAAGTCATCAATATTCAAATGAATGGAAACCACGAAAATTTACATATAACCAGAAAAAATCTAGTATGTAACACTTTCATAAAAGACATTAGTAGCCTACTTTTGCCATGAAAATAAGTAACACGAGCTAAGACTCCACTACATAGTGAGAAACACTTTCCAGTAAGCGTTACTGTATGACTGACTATCCCTACTCGGAGACAGGTGAGGGTATGTCCCCAGAGATGTATTTCGCTACATTGACATTATTACCGCAAATACACTATAAATATTCAGATAGGGTGTTAACCCTCAAACCACTACGTAAAATTTGCACATGACACATACCGAAATACAGAGCAATGCTGGCCAGCGCAGAATTTAGCACTATTAAGGCAGCAGAAAAACATTTGATTGTAACAAAAAAGTGTTGTTGTATAGTCTTGATGCAAGTTTTTAATTCACAACCCTCGAGTATTATTACTGATTAGGAAACACGAAGTACACTTTAATACTTAACACTATTTAGTTTGAAGAATGGGTAATACAGATTCGTCTAGAACTGAAGAAGCCATTCCACGAATTATAATTTTGTCACACATTTTCACTATTAAAACAAACTACAGATCACAAAACGATAGGCTCGTTTACGATTCTGAGCATTTGATTTTCGATGTAAGTTGTGTTATCATACAATTGACTATTTTCCTATTACGAAGCACGCTCCATCAGTTTATGAATGTCGACCATGAATTTTTCTCTCTAAAATTTCACAAAGTCAATTTATTACCGTAGGTAGGCCGTATGCCAGAGAACAGTGACCCTGAGCAAAACGTCAGACAGGTAGCTGACAGCAGTGGCAGGTTTGTACTGTTTTCCAGTAAGTCGTGCTGGGTTGATGCATGGCTTACTCACAGTTACATCCACTTCTTATAATGTAGGCGTGATGCTGCCACTTACCTGCAACAAGAGAACACACATTTAAGAACCTCTTCATAATATACAGGGGTATTAAGAAAAGTTAACACATACACATCAAAGATTATTGCACGCAACTACAATTCGGTTATTTCCACCTCTACATAACAGAAATACATACGAAACTGGAGCTTAAAACTACTGGCTACTATCGACGCCGACAGTCAGTATCTCTATGCAATACATAAGTATCTTAGGCAATACGGAACAACCACAAAGTGGAAATTAATTCTGTCATTAAAATATAGTCCTTTAGATGGTATATTTTTTGCATTACGAACAACTATTTTTATTTTGACCCATTTATTTCTTTGCAGCATGGTGCAGTCCTTATATGTACTCGTACGTCCTTAACCCACCAGCCAGCGTACAGTGTGTGGTACTACAGATCTGGGGTGGTACTTCCCACCTTTCCTGTTCCATACATTAAATGTATTCGCAGGTACGAATATGGACAACCATCAGTTGTATAATGGAATGACAACAATGAAAATTTGTGCCGGACTGGGACTGGAATCTGGATTTCCCGCTTACCGCGAGCGTTCGCCATACCATTTTTTTAAATCTCATTTTTTGTTCTATATTGTTCGTTGAATTTGTTCGGGGCGGACGTCCGATCCGGCTACCATTAGGCTACCCGAGCACGACTCACAGCTACCCCCAAACATCCGTATGTCATCAGTTATGTGCCTATAACCTTGCATATCCTAAGGATCATTGCTTCGTAACTCACAATAATACAGACACAGCAATGTAGTTTTCTTTTTTCGCCGACACCGGGCAAGCGACATACAAGTAAAATATCCCGCCTGTAAGCGAATATATATAATGGATGTACGAGTACAGGTTCTAGACACGGAAGTTTGGGTGTGGCTGTGAGTCACGCTCGAAGAGCCTAATGGTAAGGCGACCGTTTGACATAAGCGGGAAATCCGGCTTCGAGTCCCCCTCCGGCACAAATTTTCACTGTCATCATTGCACTACACAGCTGATGGCTGTCACTATTCGCAATTGCAAATACATTTAATGTCTTTCATAACTGTTGTAGTCGTCTGCACCGCAATGCGGAACAGACACTGCAATATCGTATCTCCTATTTTAGTCGCAAATGATGCCCAGGCGGACAGAGTGCTCGTAAGCCTTACTAATTTTGCTTTTACGCTCTTTTCAAAAGAAATGTGAAGGAGGAAGCAATATTATGGTTGAGGTTTCAAGGTTTGTACGCTCTGGGAACTTTAACGCTACATTACGTAGTGATGCACCCGTCACAATTAGGGAGTCTGCCACTGGAGAAAGATGAACATCTCCTTGACGTTTTCACTCTTGCTGAACGAAGCCCCGTCGAAACGCGCTGCTTTTATTTAGACCTTCCCTTTTTCTCCAACAAATCCTCACCTGGTAAGGATCCCAGATTGAACAGTCTTACTAAAGTATCAGTCGAACGAGGGTTTCCTGGGTATTCTCATACTTACCTCTGCCTTTTCTATGATTAGTTCCGTCTGGTCATTTTATTTCAGGCCGCTCTCTCTTTACATGCAATTACGTCGTATTAAATTGTCATATTTCTAATTTTATACACATATAGAATTTTAGGACAGTAAGTGCTATAATAAAAACAGGGAGGTTAGGCTTAACATCCAACTGACGGCAAGGGTAGTGGCCGCAGAGTGAAACCTCGGAACTGACGTGGGTACAGCAGGAAAACGGCCATAGATTTTTCATAGGAAGAATCCAAACATTTGCCTTTATCGATTTATGGAAATAACGGAAAACATAAATCCGGATGGCCGGAGGGAAATTTCCACTTCTTAACTTTCGAATCCGAATCCAGCACTTTATACACTATGTTATAGAAGGGTTACGCAGTCCGGTAACATTAATGCGACCACCTCCTATGTTCGGCATCAACGTACAGTAACCACTCACAGATGGCAGGTGGCAGCACTAGCAGTGGAGGAAATATGAAACGTGTCGGGGGGGGGGGGGGGGGGACACGGAAAACATTGCAGTCATTGTCGTATTGCGGAAACGCAATTTCTGAAGCTGTTTTTCTTTTTTAAAGTACATCACCCAATTTTTCTGGAATTGTAATCACTTTTTTGTCTGTACTGTCCGTATACGTGCGTCACCTCTACCGATTTCCTTCCCATTAGGATAACTCCTTTGTGTGTTTAAATTGGCACGAGTTGAAAATTTGTCTCTGAGACATCGTTGACTTAAGATGCTAAGTAGAATTTGAAATGGTGTTAAAACTTTTGGGTTGTTAGGCCACGTCATATTTCTTCAAACAATCAACGTTTCGACACCTTTGCTGGGCTCTTCTTCAGGATCTTCTGGTGCCCACTGTAGATTGAGTACATTCAGAAAACAGTTCCGCCTTCTCTTATAAAGGGGAGCTTTCCCCGCGCTTGTGCTGGAGAAGTGGTATTATTGGGTAAAAATCTTGGCGACCATTGGTGGGCCATAATCACTGGATAGTAAGAGAAGTTTTCAAAAATGGTTCAGATGGGTCTGAGCACTATGGGACTTAACTGCTGAAGTCATCAGTCCCCTAGAACTTAGAACTACTTAAACCTAACTAACCTAAGGACATCACACACATCCATGCCCGAGGCAGGATTCGAACCTGCGACCGTAGCAGTCGCGCGGTTCCAGACTGAAGCGCCTAGAACCGCTCGGCCACTCCGTCCGGCAAGAGACGTTTTCCTGCACTAATGCCGAAGAAGGGTGGTTATTGGATAAAACTCCTGTGAATGCTATTCGTGGGCCAACGTCATTGGCTAGAAAGGGAATTTTCCCGCATTTATGCTGGAGAAGAGTTATTGGTTAAAATTTCTCCTGTTACTATCGGTGTAGCCACTTCATTAGCTAGAAGCGAAACGGGCAGAGCATGAGAGGGGGAATATTTATCCATAATATTATTGTCCGCCGGTTAACTAACAACTCTTATGCAGCATAAGTGCGAGAAAAATCCCTTTCTGACCAATGACGTTGGCCCACCAATGGTACTCACAGGAGTTTAAGCCAGTGACCTCCCTTTCTTTCGAATTAGCGTGAGAAAACTACTATCCATTGACTGTGGCCCATTAGTCTTAGCCCAAGATTTTTACCCAACAATTCCACTTCTCCAGAACCAACGAGGAGAAAACTCGCCATTGTAAGAGAAGGCGAAACTATTCTCTGACAGCGCTCAATCTATAGTGGGCACCAGAAGATCTTGAAGAAGAGCCCAGCAGAGAGGTCGAAACCTCGTTTGTTTGAAGAAATATGACATGCCCTAACAACTCAGAAATTTTAAACTCAGTGATAACGGCCAAGAAAGCCTGCAGATTTTCATAGAATTTGAGATGTAAATTTTTCTGATTTTGAAATACTATTCGTACTGAGATGAACTATTTTCTCTCTGATGTGTGTTTTAATATAGGTCCACTGTCATTAACCGGATCCATAAAAATTCTGCATTTTAAAAGATATCTTAATTCCTCCATTATTTTATCATTTGTTACGTAATATTTTTTGCATGTGTTATTCTGCTCAGATGCACGGGAGGGCCTTAAAGGTCTAATCTTGTCAGGCTAAAAAATAAATTAAAAATTAAATAAATAATGTTAAAAGCGTATTTTTAATTTAAACCAATTTCTTGATAAATATTTGTAAAAACGAACAGCGATAAACCAGTCACACAAAAAATATAAATAAAATAACATTTCCATTTCAGCTCCAACTACTGTTCCCAAGCTATTGTTTTCGGTATATCGCAAATTGGAAATATCAGATTTTATTCTGACACACCGTTAGTATCACGTCTTTCCTGCTTTAAGGTAACTAAACATTAAGGCGACATGGAAAGCATCTGACCACAGTACTAAAACAAGCAAAATAAAAATTCATGTGATAGGTGGGCTGCTTCTTGTCATAAGCTGACCATGCCATGGCAGGAGACACGCTGAAGAGAAGGACAAGAAGAAGAACGTGGTACATGGTTTCAAAAATACAGAAGAGAAGGCACCTACTGAAGAACGGAAATAATTAAAATAATATGTAAGAGAAGTCAAACAGAATTAACTTAACTAAATAACATGACGTATTTAAAAACTTTTAAGAGATGTCAGAAGGTACAATGAGAAGATTGTAAGGGGAACAATCGGGAACAACCCAGAATGAAGAAAACGAAACAGCCACTTATGCTTGGTAGACGTCACATCACATAAATTAGGATGTCAGATCACAGTTTTGTCATGAATCTGGAGATCATAATAGCGGTGTTTGAAGTTTTCTTCTAAAATGTAGCCTATGTAGTGCAACTAAGGAAACGAGCTCGCCGACGGTAGACAGCGACAATGAGTGAATTCCGAAAGTATTACTGGAAGAAGTACGGAAAGCGATTCGGCGCGTGGGAAGAGGAAAATCTCCATCGGAAAACTGGGATAACAGTAGAAATAATAAAAACAAAGTGTGAGCTAGAGAAAGCAAAACTTGCACAGTTATTCACAGCATGTCTGAGCAAGAGGATGACACCTAATAGCTAAAACGTATTTTTACCCTCCGATTTCGATTTTCAAAAATGATACTGCCATTAGACTTCAGTTAGAAAGAGTCCAATATCCATATACTTTACTCCTTATAGTTGTCAATAGGCTGAGCCTGCGGAACAGTTTTTTCTCAATGCATGTCGCGATGTGAACTTGCGACAAATCTGTTGAGAAGAGTAACATAGAGCTTGCAATACTTAATCTCATTAACAACACGTTAACAACACTAAGTACTTGATTTACGTGCTGCCTCTGTTGGAAATGGATTTGGAACAAACGTGTTAGTAATGAGGATGTGATGTTTCTGTTCGTAGCGCTAAGTTCTCGGGATGCGGTAGCTGTGCTGCAACACAGCCTCAGCCGCGGTTTCCTGGAACTTAGCAGAGTTGCGCACCGGCAAGTTTATTTCTCGTCTTTCTGAGATTAAATTTCGTTCTTTAGATTAAAACAAAAGGATTTGATGTACTCCTTTTGCTGTAACACTACAGGAAAAAAAATCATTCCAGCTGTTCACGGAATCCTACAATTCTAATCTGCCTTTTCCGTCTGTATACGACTGTGTGATGTGTGCTGAAACTTAATCGATAAGCTATCATCACTATTGTCGGGCCGGCCGTTGTGGCCGAGCGGTTCTAGGCGCTTCAATCTGGAACTGCGCGACCGCTACGGTCGCAGGTTCGAATCCTGGCTCGGGCATGGATGTGTGTGATGTCCTTAGGTTCGTTAGTTTTAAGTAATTCTAAGTTCTAGGAGATTGATGACATCAGATGTTAAGTCCCATAGTGCTCAGAGCCATTTGAACTAACTGTCGTCCTCCAAACCGTTTTCGGTTGCGTTACGGGGAAAATAAGGTGTCTTAGTTTCAGCATGTGTCCCAGTATCTGCAGTTTCATCATTACGAACACTGGGAAACATGTGCAGGTAAAGTAATATACTGCTGGCATCGCAGGTTAACGAGGCATGTCGATTTGTTTAGGAATCTAGAACGCTTTAACATTAAAAAAATGGCTACAAAATAACATTCACACGCGTCAATAAACGATCTTGATGAAACTTGGCGGATGTGTAGAGGGGCAAAATAGTAAAATACGTATTTTCTTTTTGTGCCCAGTTTCATTTTATAAGGGTAAAAAACACCCGAAAAGGTAATTTGGTATTTTAGGTTTATAGGGAATATCTTCGAAACGACGATATATAAAAAATGATTTTCATATGAAGGTTGATATGTAATTAATGTTCTTGAAAACAGTACAATCGACTTTTTTAATAATTTAAAATTATTCGAAATACCCCACCACCATTAATGAACTTTGAAAAATGAAAACTTTTGTTACAAGGTAAAGCAGAGAAGCTTTCAAGCCACATACATTCCTGTGTAAAGAGCTTGGTTTCTCATTTTTGAAAAATACTCATTATTTTCAGTTAACAAAATACACGTATATGAAACAGTAAAATAAAAACAAAAAGAAACCATGACTGTAAAAGGCAGAATAACCATTTAACGCATAAAAGAAATACAAGTAAAATAAATAATTAGAATAGTAATCAATGTTTTTGTATTTTAACTAGGTATTTTGAAAATACTCCGATAGCACGTAGTGGTTCAAATGGCTCTGAGCACTTTGGGACTCAACTGCTGTGGTCATAAGTCCCCTAGAACTTAGAACT